>NC_077227.1:742958792-743126292 GCF_027887165.1 Monodelphis domestica | reverse complement strand
GGGGAGTCACAGGTAAACCAGTTTGATTGAATTCTGGAGTGTGTGAGTGAAAATAATTAATAATAAGCCTGAAAAAGGCAACGAGCCAGATTGTAATGGATCTAAGAGCATGTGTGGGGGTGATTAAAAAAAAATTTTTTTTAAACCCTTACCTTCCATCTTGGAATCAATACTGTATATTGGTTCCAAGGCAGAAGAGTGGTAAGAGATAAAGTGACTTGCCCAGGGTCACACAGCTAGGAAGTGTTGAGGCCAGATTTGAACCCAGGACCTCCCATCTCTGGGCCTGACTCTCAATCCACTGAGCTACCCAGCTGCTGTGGGGGTAATTTTTGCATTAGATATCTCTGAAAAGCTTTTGATATCCAAGATATAAAGGGAACTAATGCAACTATATATGACTAAAAACCATTCCCCAAATGGATAATCACAAAGGAGATGAACAAAGAAATGCAAGCTATTAAGAGTCATGTGAAAGATGGCTCCATCACTAAAAATAAGAGAAATTGGCATCACAGCAACCCAGAAGCTTCAGCTCATCTCCAGCAAATTGACAGAGATGTCAAGAGAGGGAAACGATGGGTGTTGGAGGGCTTGTAGAAAGCTGGGCATCCTAATATACTCCCAGTGACATCGTGACTTGGTCCAACCATCCTGGAAAAGCAACTGGGAATTATGCCAGTAAAGTGACTAACGTGTTTATTACCTTTGACCCAAGAACCCCCCCCTGCCAGGCACACACCCCAGGGAGATTCATGATAAAAACGTGACGCCAACGTATTTATAGCAGCAATTTTTGTGGTAGTAAAAGAACTGGAAACAAAGTAGCTGCCCATCCATGGAGGAAGAGCTAACTTAGTTACAGAGCTAAGATGTGATGGAATATTGTGGCCCTATTAAAAATGATGACTGTGAAGAATCCAGAGAAACATATGAAGAAGACACATGAACTGATGAGAAATGAAGTAAGCACAAAAGGACAAGATGGCAACAATGTAAATATATTAAGAGCCACAACCCAGTAGGGCCAGAATGCTATGAAAGCATCACAGAAATGCTCAACCTGGGGCCAGCTGGGTGGCTCAGTAGTTTGGGAGCCAGACCTGGAGGCAGGAGGTTCTGAGTTCAAATCTAGCCTCAGACACTTCCTAGCTGTGTGACCCTAGGCAAGTCACTTAAACCTAATTGCCCAACCTTTGTCCTTATGTCGTAGAGATGTTGCTAAGAGGGAAAATAAGGGTTAAAGAAAAGTTATTTCCCCCCCTTTCTTCCTTTCAAACCCATACCTTTTTTTTTTTTTGGCTTAGTATAAAATATAAGTCAGAAGAACAGAATTGGAGTTAAGTGTCTTGCTCAAGGTCATATAGCTAGGAAGTGTCTGAGACCAGATTTGAACTCAACTCCAAATCTGTTGCTCTATCCACTGTGCTACCCAGCCGCCCTCACTTTCTTCCTCTCTTTGCAGAAATAAGGAACTATTGTCATAGAATATAACGTCAGACTTGGTGGAGTGTTGTTCAGTTTTGCCAAACTCTTTTTCCCTGTGTTTTCATTTTTGTTGTTGTTGTTATTAAAGAGACATCTCCCTAAGAGGAGAGAGAGAAGGAACATATTGGGAAATCGAGGTGAGGTAAAAAGAGAGGATGTAGCAACACAATTTTAAATAATTCCTCCCCTCCTTTCCAAGAGCCAGACTATCGCAGAGTGGAGAGGGGGCATGGGAGCTCGTTGGGTGGAGGAGTGACGGGTCAGATCTTCAGGAAGATCCGTTGGGCCGACTAATGGAGGCTGGATTATCCAGGGATGCCACATAAAGCCACTGGAGACGGGTGGTCTTTGCCCTCCCTCCCACACAATCACAGAACGGTAACCCAGCACAAATGGTCTTTGATTCACAGTTGTGGCTGTCAAGTCCCACGCTATTTGAAACTCTCAACCCCAATCTCAGGGTCAGCTCGAAGGCTTTCATCACAGCCCTCTAACTCTCTCTTTTCCAGCAGCACACCCAGATGTCCTGCCAGGGAGTGCCATAGCACACAGTCAGAAAGCGCACTCGCCCTCGGAAGGCTCCCTGAAGTGGTAGCTTCCGTGTTCTCTTCCCTTAATTGCCTTCTCCTCAGCCTGACACTCAAATGTGTGCTCACCTTGTTTTGAATTTTAACACAAGCAGAACCTGACTTCTTCAAGACTTTGCTTGACAGTTACCCGTTTCTAAGCAACAGCCTCTGGCAAAGCATTGTGCTAGGCCAGGGGTCCCCAAACTATGGCCCACCCCCACATGTGGCCCCCTGAGGCCATTTATCTGACCCCCATTGCACTTCCGGAAGGGGCACCTCTTTCATTGGTGGTCAGTGAAAGGAGCATTGTATATGGCATCGCTCATGTACAGTACTACTTCCTGTGACGTAATCCTTTGCGTGGCTCCTTGTTCTGAGAGTAACTGAATGAGAAGGAGGCGCCCTGCAAAGGATTATGTGGCTGCACAATGGAAGACGTCAGCATGGTGAGTGGTGATCTGGGGGAGGGGATTCCACACTATGTATACTGCTGCCCAGTATAGTGGTGGCAGTGATGGGCCTGTGCAAGGTATGACAGGCCCATCACAGCCAGTGCTGCAGCCTCCACTGTCCCAGTCAGCGCTATACAGATTTGTTCATAGTTGTTTGTTTGTTTTTAATAGTCTGGCCCTCAAACACTCTGAGGGACAGTGAACTGGGCCCCCGTATAAAACGTTTGGGGACCCCTGTGCTAGGTACTGGGGAAAAGACAAAGTTTAGCTAATACAAATTGTCTACCCTCAATCAGCTTACCATCTAGAAGAGAACATGTGGAAGAGGGATAAAATTTAGGCTTTAGAATTATGAGGCAGGACTTGGACGGTCAAAGCCAACCCTTTCATATGACAGAGGAGGAAACAAAGACCCAGAGAAGTCAGAGTCAGTAAATGCAGGAAAGTAGGAAAGACTCAGGAGCCGAGTTTCAGAACTGATTTCATTTTTGCCAGAAGATGAGTTTCTGGAGGTCAAAGTCCAAGAGAGCAACCGAGATTTCCTCCTTGGAATGACTGTGCAGGCAGGACTGGTCTCAAAAGGAAGAATTTCCTGACAGTGCTATCCACAGGAGGAAATGGGTACATAACACTCCCCCTACCCCCAACCTTAATTGCAGGTCTACAAATGGAGACCAGATGAGCATTTGTTTGGCATGCTGTTTGGGGACTGTTGTTCACATATAGGTTAAGGTCCCTTCCAACTCTGAGACTCCGAGAAGATTGCTGTTGGTCCTTTGTTTTTTTTTTTAATAAAATCAGTGATATTGTGATGAGTGAATTGGATTGAAGCTGGGTAGAATTGCACAAAATCATTAGTCTCACTCTTTCTTCTAGTCATTGACATCCAATGGCAGGACAAAAGTCAAGATGGCTGATGATGGCTCCTGATGCAATAGATGACTTTGGCACCTTTGATGTCTGACCAAACTCCAAGCACTCCATGGTGCCTGTTTCTACTGCTTTCATGCTTTTAGAACAACATGTTCTGACCTGCCCATTCCACTGGGAAGTCTTCACATCCTTGGGATAGATGTTGGCTGTCTTCCACTTGCTTTAGCCCACCAGCCAAGGTGATTTTACCAAGGCAAGGCTACTGAGAAAGCCAAAACTTCTTGGGGCCAAAGGTGAGAATTGACCCCAAAGGTGGTGGATGAGCAGACCTGAAAGGGGCTCTGCAAGCCCTCATACCAGAAGTGCTAGTTCTCCCCGAACACCCGTACACACCAAAGAATATTGTACTCTGTAGCTCAATAATAATAAATAGCTCATGTTTATATAGACCGTGTAGATATTCTCATTTGATTCTCATAACAACTCTGTGAGGGCAGTGGCCTCATTTTGCAGATAAGGAAACTGAGGATCAGAGGGCATCAAATGACATGCCCAGGGTTACATAGTTAGAAAAGTATCTGAGACAAGATCTAGGCTCAGATCTTCCTTACTCCAGATCTAATACTTTATCCCACAGTATTAATCTAGCAAGTTTGTGGGTAAGGTCTGGTGGTGATACTGTTTTGTCATCTACCCACATTCAGAGGTGACAATGTACTAGTCAAAGCCAAAGCCTTTCCACTTCAACAGAGATCTTTCTTTCCTCTTATGGCCACTCTCCCTGATGGCAGACTGTGCTGTCCGGCACAAGATTTGAAGTAGGAGAATCTGGGTTCAAACACTGTCTTTATCACTTTTCAGTTCACCTCGAGACTTTTGGCAAGATGCTTCACTTCTAAGAGCCTTGTTTCCTCATCAGCAAAATGATGGGGTTGGACCCCAAAGGCTTGAGGCATTTCAGAGGCAGAAAAGTAGACGAAGCACTGGGCTTGGAGTCTTCAAATAACTTCATTCAAATCAAGCTTCGGATGTTTCCTAGCTAGAGGACCTTGGACAAGTCATTTAATCTCTGCCTCGATTTCCTCAACTGCAAAAATGGAATAATAATAGCACCCACCTCTTAGAGGTTTTGTGAGGATCAAAAGGCATGTGGAATTGATATCATGTGAATACTAGCTATTGTCATTAGATGAAAGTCTCTCTAGGCTCTAAAGCTAGGATTCAAACCCAACTTCTCCGATTCCAAATACTGGGCCCTTAACACTACTGCCATGATGTTCTGCTTGGCCCCAGATGGTAAAACAGGGACTAAAGGCCTGAAGTTGCAGGGAGGGGTGGTCTCAATCCAAGAAACCTCTGCCAAGCCGCCTCTTCACCATCCGTTAGCTAGTGATTCAGGCTCAATGCCCAGCTGTATTGCCTCCAAATTCAGCCCCAACAGTTGGCCACCTTTAGTTTTAAAACAAAACAAGTCAAATCTGGCCTCAGACACTTCTTGGCTGTGTGACCCTGGGCAAGTCACTTAACCCTCACTGCCTAGCCCTTGCCACTATTCTGCCTTAGAACCAATATACGCTACTGATTCAAAGACAGAAGGTAAGGGTTTAAAAAACAATCAAATACACAATAAAGAACAACTCATGGCTGTTTCAGCACCTGGAAGACTGCCAGATAAGAACACCAGCACTGGTTTGGGGTCAGGGTCCTGTGTGAGCTTGAATTGGCCAATTACCCTAATCTGTAAAATGAGGCAATTGATCTATAAAACCTCTAGCGTCCATTCCAACTCCAAAGTCTATGGCAGCTCAATGGCCACCCAGTTAGAGCACTGGGTTTGGAGTTGGGAAGACCTGAGTTCAAATCAAGTCTCACACAAGCTATGTGAGCCTGACAAATTCCTTGACCACTAATTTGACTAAGTTTCCCCAACTATAGGGATAATAGCAGCAGCTACCTCCCAGGGTTGGTGTGAGCATTAAAAAAAAACCATAATTGTAAAAAAAAAAATGAAAGCACTTGGTACAGTCCCTGACAGATAGTAGATACTGTATAATAAATGCTTATCCTCTCCTATTTCCCATGACCTGTGTGTGTGTGTGTGTAACAACTCTTTATGCCAACCTATAAAAGGAAGCTAACAAATCTACTCTTCATGGGCACCTCGATTTTTTTGTTCAGAGGACAGGCCAGACAGAGCCCAGCAGAAATGCCCTGCAAGGTCTGTGGATCAGGATTTCTTGATCTTTTTTTGTTTTTGGACTCCTTTGGCAGGTTGGCAAAACTTACGAGCTCATTCTCGGAAATAATATCTTAAATAAAATACATAAGATTGCAAAGGAAACTGAACTGGATGAAATAAAGTTGTACAGTTTTCCCATCCAGATCCACAGAGCCTCCTGCCTTTGAACCCTGGCCCCCAGGTTAAAGACACCATTGCATGTATTCCCAATCTTCCCAAGCTTTAATGACTGACTTGGGCCAGAAGCAGAAAACAGACTGTCCTCAGTCCAAGAGGTGACAGTATCCAGAGGGATAGTAGAGCATCCTGGGGAGGCATTGCATCTCTGCCCACATGACCCTGGAAGGGAGTCCCAGGATGATGATATTCCAGAGTCCCTACCTTCTAGTTAAGAGCAGGGAATTCCTAGGCAGTGTGGAATCTAGTCTCCTAGACAGAGAAAGGAGATTTCTTGGGCACTGCTTACTGTGGAGATTGCCTTGAAAGAAATCCTGATTATTAGTTTCACCAAAAAAAAAAAAAAACCCCAACACAATTTGATTAAGTCCAGATTTGAGAGTTTGAGGATCTAGCCTTCTAGAGAGAAAGGCTGAGCAACGTGTCCCAGAGAAAGCAGACTCATTCCAATCCTCCTCCTCTTCCTCTTTACTTCTGATTGAAAGCTAGAGGAGGAGTAAAGAATTAAATTCATGTCATGGGGGAATAAAACACCCTTTATTTTTCCTCCTCCTATTACAATGAGAAGGTTAAGGAATTGCTGATATAGTTGATTGGTGGGTGGGAAGAACTGGTGAAACAGATGGGCAAATGGCAAAATTCAGAAGGGAAGGGGTGTGTGACTGTGCAGTTGATGAGACAAAGGAAAGGAACTGAATTGGACTTGTCAAAGAAGTGATCATTTTTAAAGATAATCACCCATAAAAATTTACCAGCTTATTAGAGCTAAGGCATAAACACTCATAAGCAGTTTAAAGAAACCAGCACTGGTTCTGAAAAAGATCTAGGGGTATTAGTGGACTAAATGCTCAATATAAATCAACAATGGGATATAGCATTTAAAAAAGCAAATGAAAATCAGAATTCCATAGATTTCAGGGAAAAGGAGATCCATTACACTGTATTCTGCTCTCAACAGATCTCATCTAGAGGATTATATTCAGAACCATGGAATAAGGAAAATAGAATAGCTGGAATGCTGGAAGAGAGTATATGAGATAGCAAAGACCATTGAAGGAATGTCTCATGAGGGTCAGTAGAAGGAAAGAAACATGCTCAGCCTAAGATGAAGAGGGAATGACATCTATGCTCAAATATTTGAAGAGATGTTCAGAGAAGAAATTATTATTATATAATATATAAATTATTATATATAATATAAATATATATATAATATATATTTAAAATAAATATTATTATATTATATATAAATTATATAGAAAAGAAATTATTAGATTAATTCCATTTGACCCTAGAGACTTGAACCAGGAATATTGTTATTTTAGGGGCAAATGTTGGCTTGATATTAAGAGAATCTTCCTAACCATTAGAGCTCTCTAAAATTGGAATGTGGATACCTTAAGAAGTAATGGATGGATTCCTCCTCTCTGGAGGTCTGCAAGCAAAGTCTGCATGACCCCATGTCAGGTATGTTAGAGGGGAGTTTATTTAATGAATAGGTTGGACCAGAAGGCCAAGGGGGTCCCTTCTAATTCTCAAATCATGAATTACCTGGAATAATTTCAACAAAGCAGGTCTGATGGGAAGGGTTATTGTCTGCCAGTATAGATTGGGGAGACTAGTCTTCCAAAGGATCTCAGGGGAGATTGTGAAATTAGAATTTGTTACTCTAAAAACTATGATTCCCAGAAAATCTATGATCCCCAGCAAAATTACGATCCCCAGCAAAATTACGATCCCCAGCAAAATTACGATCCCCAGCAAAATTACGATCCCCAGCAAAATTACGATCCCCAGCAAAATTACGATCCCCAGCAAAATTACGATCCCCAGCAAAATTACGATCCCCAGCAAAATTACGATCCCCAGCAAAATTACGATCCCCAGCAAAATTACGATTCCCAGGACCCCACTCACTTCCTGTCATTATGTGCTGATGTAGACAGGATATAAATTGGGTGGAGGTCTGTCTCTCGGCCTCTTTTTCCTTCCTGTGGCAGCTTTGGTAGAGCAGGGATTTTTGAGTAGGTAGAAAACTTAGTCACGTGGTTCTATTTTGTCAGATAATAAACTTTATAAAAATGATACTTGAAGTATTTAATTTAAATCCTACAAGCCCAAAGTATGTTTGCCTTCTGACTAGAGTCCAAACCATGGAGTGGGTTGGGTTTTTGGCCTTCATATTATGAAGAGGACCAAAATGACATCACCAATAAGATCTTTTCACTCCAGCATCAATTAGATTGAAGAGAGACAGAATTGCACAAAGTCCTTGGCCTTCCTTTCTCTTAAAGTCCAGTGGCAGGACAAAAGTCAGGACAATGGGTGATGGCCCTGGATGCAGTAAATGACCTGGGTTCCTTCAATGTCTGGCCAAGCTCTAAGTGCTCCTCAATACCTACTTCATCTGCCTTCATGGCCATTGGAACAAAATATTCTCATCCACCCTCTTCATTAGGGGAAGTCTTCAAGTGCTTCTCTCTAACTCCAGGATAGGTGCAAGGCTTATTGGTTACCCACAGCCTGACTGCTGAGATGGGTTAGCAGTGTGGCCACCAACAATGCTACAGTTCCTTGGTGCCACAGGGGAGAACTGGGTGGCAGGTGGACACCAAAGTAGAATGAGCAGCCCTGAAAAAGGTTCAGCAAGCTCTCATACCTATTCTTCCCTTAACACCACTGTGTAGAACTAGGGATTTACTGGAATGTCAGGGTTTTGCTCTTCTGGCAATCCTAAATCCATTCCCTTTTAAAGTGAGATGAAACAATGAGGTTATGTGAAGTCAGCAGGACTCTAGGACCCTGTGTGTGAAAGGGGAGTTAGAATGAAGTCAAAGAAAGTGTTCCTTCTTAGGGCTGTGCCAGAGGTTGGCCCCAGGGCAAGTGTCTCCAGGATTTAGAGAATGCATCATCATAGGAGTGCTCCCATCCGTGTCTCTAGAGGTTGTCTCCCTTCTTACCCCTAGAGCAGCACCAAGGCTATCCCGAGCATGGGAGCGTTCCTGAGCAAAAGATGTTGGAGGATGAACAGATAAGCAGCCTCTGAGCTGGGACAAAACCCTTCCCTCCCCATAGCACTGTAATTCATGGCTTAATCATCATTATTGGCCACAAAAGTAATACTTGGTGCTTATAGAGAACACATTCATTCCAAAGTACCTTTAGAGACTCATTGAATGCTCACAAGAACCCTATAAAGGGTTAATACTGGAACTGATGTTCCCATTTAGTGGATGAAGAAAGTGAGATCCAGAGAAGTCCAGTGGTTTGCTCAAGGTTACACAGAAAGAAAGGAACAGAAGTTTTCTGATGAGGTTTACAAACCACCTGACTTCTTCCTTCCCTTTCTTCTTCTCTCCCTTCCCTTTTTTCTCTCTCCTTCCCTTTCTTCTTCTCTCCCTTCCCTTTCTTTCTCTCTCCTTCCCTCCTTCCTTCTTTTCCTTCCTTCCTTCCTTCCCTCCCTCTCACAAGAATCCCCTGAGGTTTATTTATTTATTTTGGAGCTGACCTGTGATTTTATTGAAATAAAGAGCTCTTTCCTGAGGTCTCATGCATTTAAGTAGATCATCACTTGCTTTACACCTTACAAGCTTGGAAGTACATGGGGCACTGAGTAAAAACAATAAACAGTTGATCTATGTCAGTGTTTAGACCTGAACCCAGGACATCCTTACTCCTGGGCTGGTCCTCTTCTCCACTATGGCATCACTATAATAATAATAATAATAATAATAATAATAATAATAATAATAATAATAATTTATAGTTTGAAAAACTTTCTACAAGTATTATTACCTCATTTGCTTCTCATAACAACCCTGGGAGGTAGATGCTATTATTCTCCTTCTTTTACACATGAGGAAACTGAGGCAGACAGAAGCTAAATGATTTGCCCAGGGTCATACTGCTGGGAAGTGTCTGACGTTGGATTTGAATTCAGGTCTTCCCAACTCCAGGTCCAGAACTCTGTCCCCTGTGACACAATGATGCCTCTCATGAGATATTACAAATATTATGATTCATGTTTTGCATATGAGAAAATGAAGAAAGGCTAGATGATTTGTTGAGGGACTATCTTGCAAAGTCAGTCATGCCCCACTCGAGGTGACCCCATGGACCAGGTTATCCCTAGGATTTTCTTGGCAAGGATACTGGGATGACGGGCCATTTCTCCTCCAGTGGAGTAAGGCAAATCGAGGACAAGTGACTTACTCAAGGTCAAATCACTAGTAAGTGTCTGAGGCTTGATTTGATCTCGGGTCTTCCCAGTCTGGACCCAACACTCTCCACGGAGCCACCTAGAGGCCTGTAGCCTGTGTCTAAGTCCAGCCAGTCCTCTGAGCCTCTCCTACCCACATGGAACCATCATTCCCGAAGCATAGCATTAAGTGCTGAGAAAAATCACTTTAAAAACAGAATCAAAAGCCAGTAAGTAGACTCTCTCTCATCCCTAACTGAACTGTTAAAAGTCTCTGACATAATAATGCCTCAGCAGCATTTAAAGTCAAATTTTAAATTTAATAATCTCTTTTTTTGGAAAGTTAAATCTCATAATAGCTTTAAGCAAGGGAAATTAGATGAGACAGCCTTTCCCTATTCAAAGTTCCCGCCTTCACAAACTCAACCTCCTCCGCCCAGTCAGTCCCAAGGAAGTGGCACAAAAGAGACACAGGGGTCACCTGAGGATCACATGGAGTGGTCTCTGCCTTTGATGTGGCCTATGTGCTAACACATCCACAAGACATCCCATCTCCCACCTCGAAGCCTTTGCTTTGCTAGAGCAGCCTCCCTCCCTCCCTCCACCTGTTTCCTTCCCCTTGCCATTTTTTTCTCCCCAGTAGAATGTAAGCTCCTTGAAAGCAGGGCTGTTCTTTTTGCCTCTGTAAGTGTGGTGCTTAGAAAGCACATATTTGTTGATTGGACCCCAAAGAAAATATGAAGAAAAGGTGCCTCTGTCTCTTCACTGGAAAGTTGGAGGACTGTAATAAAAATAATAGCATTTACAGAGCACTGTGGATGGTAACATGCTTTAGATAAAAGATCGCGTTTGATCCTCACAACAGTTCTGTAAGACAGACCCTATTATCATCAGAAAACTGATACTGAGACAGGTTAGGAGACCTTGAGTTGGTATCTGGGATGGGATTTGAACTCTGATCTCTTTGACTCCAAATGCTGAGCTCTGGCTTGGAACATTTTATATACATTCAAGATTTGGTTGATTTCGTTTATGCTGAACAACCTTTTTTCCTTTTCCTTTTTTCTTTTTTTTTTAAATTTGTTACAAAAGATTCCTTGCTGGCAAGGAGCTTGGTAATGAAGATGATGTAAAAACAAAAGATATCAATATTTTTTTCCAATTTAAACATTATTTTATTTGGTCATTTTCAAACAATATTCCTTGGAAACAAAGATCCTTTTCTTTTCCTCCCCCCCTAGCCAACACATGATTCCACTGGGTATCACATGTGTCCTTGATTCAAACCCATTTCCATGTTGTTGGTATTTGTATTAGGTTGTTCATTTAGAGTCTCTCCTCATTTCAATATTTTTAAAAGAATAAGTGCCTGCAGACGTGAATTATTGAATTTCTTTTTCCTAGCACAAATACACTCCCAATCTTCCTTTCTGGTCACCCCAGTGTATGCCAACTAATCCCCAATCTTCCTTTCTGGTCACCCCAGTGTATGCCAACTAATTGCCAGGAATACTGAGAAAAGTTTCAAAACAAAAATGAATTTAATTCCCATTCACTAGCCTGTGGTAGAAGCTTTCTTTCTGGGGTGAGGAGGGTCATGAAATCCCAACACGGTGATATAATGGTACTAGGAATGGGGGAAGTTGGGGACCCATGGCTCAAATCTGTAGGGATGGGAGAGTGCTCGGATAGCTCCAGCAGCCTCTGGAAGGATCCAAAATGTCAGACTCTGAATCAGGGCTTAAACAGCTGTCATTGGCTATGGAGAGACAGGAGGACCCAAATGAGAAAGCCCCAAAGAGCAGAGATCTGGCCAGCTCTGTACAAGCCCTGCCTTTCTGCCCTAGATTTGTGTAAAGGAAAACAAAACAAATGTTAGTTTTCCCAAGTGATTTACCAGAGCCACTCTTCTCTACTCACACAGAGCCTCTTGCCTTTCTGGCCTCATCATCTTTCACCTGATCTGTGGGGAAACTTCCTCAACTGTCTCTCTGCCTCCAGACCTTCCTTCCCTCTTCAATCCATCCTTGACTCAGAAGCCACAAGAATCAGGTTCTTATGGGAGAGGCTCTCCGCAGCCATCACCAGGGTCTGGACTTTTTGTCTTGCCACCGGAGTTGCCACAAGGACTCTGGGCAACTTTGCCTTATTTAAATCCAATTTACTCTCAATTCAAGATGTCTGCCTGTGATGCCACTGGGGCTCTTTGAAAACCAAGGACCCACAAAAAGGGGTTCTATGCCACTCTCCCCACTTATCAGGCTTCAGTGCCTCCAAATGGTCTTTGCTATTAAATGTATGCCCCCCTTCCTAGTCTTTGAGCCACTTCCAACTTCCATCCCCAGATAGGATTTTTGAAGCTAATTGCATATTATTCTCGTTCACACGTAATGCATTCCAGCTAGAGGGAGTGACTAGCTGTTTTCCAAACTCAATATCCCATTTCCCATCTTTGTGCCTTCTTACAGACCATTGCCCATGCCTGGAAGACCCTCCTATTTTTCAACTTCGGGCATGAGGAGGTAAATATAGTACTGGACTGAGAGCTAGTAGGATCTGGGTTCAAATCCAGCTGGTGCCATTGGTTAAGTCTCAACCTCTCCAGGCATCAGTTATCTTATATATAAAGTTTCGATTTAAAGACCCCCTAGAGACCTTCTTAGCTCCAAATCCGAATTTTCTTTCAAGGTTTACATACCACTTCCTTCAGAAGGGTTGCCCTATCTGCCCACCACTGTACTCTCGGGTCCCAAACCTTGACCCCGAGTTAAAGAGCCTCTCCTCTCAGTGTCCTAGGGCAGTTTGTCTGGGTTTCCCTTTTGCCCCTGGGGACTACCATCTCTGTACATATAGTTTCTCTCCTCCTAGAATGGAAACTCCTCGAGGGCAGGAGGCAGGCTTAAAAACCAACACCAGATACTTAATAGATCTGCAATTTGTAGAGAGTTACTTAACTCTGCCTCATTTCCCTCAGCTGTAAAACAAAGGGATTAGACTTAATGGCCTTTTAGATCCCTTTCTTCTCTAAATCTGCGATCTTCTAGACCCTGAGGCCACTCTCACAGTCTCACAGGTAGAGATGCTTAATGAACTATGGTGCAAGTTGATTACCACTGGCCTCAGAGGCTTCCTGGCTGGGTGACCCTGGGTGAGTCTTTTAGCCCCAACTGCCTAGCCCTTGGTCCGCTTTAGTGTGTCCAGTAGTCACTCTTCTAGTCAACTGAACATCACACAGGCAGTAGGTGACAAAATCGGGATTGAAGGACCCAGAATGGATAGCCAGACAAAAGGTGAGGTTTAATGAATGAAGTAATTAAATGGCCAGAGGACCCAGCTCCTGGCCTGGCTGGGGAGAGCAGTTCTAAGCTAACAGGACCCCACCCAAAGCAGTTACCCTTCAGCCATCGTTTGGGATGGGAAAGCTGCAAACAAGAGGAAGACCACCCGGCATCCCTCCGGCGGGCGGGCGGGCGGAAGGAGTCGCCTCCTGGCTCTGGGATGGATCCCCAGAGAACAGTCAGAGCCCAGGAAGACCAAGCGTATGGAGCTGGGCAGGCATTGCGCCTCCCACTTGCTAGGTAACTCCTGCTGACCCCAGCCCGACTGGCACCAGACGACACTCTGGAAGAAAACGCGGAGGACTCACCTGAGCAACAGCATTGCACCTTTGTGCAAAGGGGAGGGAAGTACATATGGATGAGTGCCATTCATCTTCTGAAGGGAAGCCAGGGTCCCCGCAGCACGAAGGAAGGAGAGGGCCCTTCTCTGACACGCTGCCGAGGGTTTATGGCGGACGGGCGCTCTTCTTGGAAGGACTCGAGGGTCTCCCGAGAAGAAGGCGAGGGCAAAGGCAGGGAAGAGAAGCCACAGGTGGGGCTCGGAGCAGCAAACTATTGATTGGCTGAGCTTAATTGGCATCTTAATCAGGTGAGCTGAAGGGCGAAAGGCCTTTCTTAGAGAACAATCAGAACTTTTCCCTTCTCTCTCATAGAAGTATATTATTCCGACTAGGTTGGAATGTAGAAAGGAAGTAGTAAAGAGAGAGCAATGGCTTTAAAATCTGGAAGACCTGAGTTCAAGTTCCATCTTTTAAAAAAAATCCTCATTATCTGTCTTGGAATCATACAAGTATTGGTTCCAAGGAAGGAGAGTAGTAAGGCTTAGGCAAATGGGATTAAGTGACTTGCCCAGGATCACACAGCTAGAAAGTGTCTGAGGTCAAATTTGAACCCAGGAACATCCATCTCCAGGCCTGGCTTTCTATCCACTCAGCCACCTCAATGTCTCCAGTTCTTCCTTTAACATGGATGGGAGGTGTGGCCCTGGGCAAATCACTTAACCAACCTCTCAGGTGCCCAAGCAATTCTGCAGAAGCTGCTCTACTTAGAAGGCAGGTAACATGGTGGAATGGAGTCAGGAAGGCCTTTGTTCAAATCCTGCTTTGGATACTCTCTCAGTGTCCCTGGCTGAGTCCTTTAACCCCTGGGGGCCTCAGGTTCCTCATCTGTAAAGGAAGGGAATTGGACTTGGTCTGTGAAGTTCCTTCCAGCTCTCAGGCATTTGTTCTGAGCCTCTGGTTTCCTCAGGGGGCATTGAGATCCCCTCACTGGAAGATCCTTGTATTGACTAAACCCTAAAATGAGCAATGGGATGAATACAATGGATGGAAAGTAAGGTCCTTAAGGACTGCTTATCTTTGGGTGTCTCCTGTCTAGATTGTCACCTGGCACACAGTAGGGGCTTAGTAAATGTTTGTTGAATGAATGAATGTTAGTGATGTGATAGAAAAATTTAAAAGACACAGCCTTCCCCAAACCCACATACTTGAAAATGTATGTGTGGGTGCTCACATGTAGGTTTCAGAAAGAGCCAATTAGGTAAGTAGGGCAAAGTGGTTCAATGATTTGGTTTTGGTTTCTCCAGGTTTACCTGGTCTCTGCTCATCTAGGAGCCCTCATCAGTAAAGAGGGGTGTTGGAGCAGTGGCCCCAGGAGCAAGGAGACCCTACAAGCTCTTCCAGGCTCAGCCACTAATAAGCTCTTTTCCTCTCTGGGTCTATTTTCCTTATCTACAGAATGAAGATTTTAAGCTAAAAGTTTGTAGGATCATATTTTAGAGTAGGAAAGGACATTGCGGTCCATTTAGCCTACCTACTAGATAAGGAAACTGAGTCACAGAGAGGTTGTATGACTTATCCAACATCACACAGGCAATGGGTGTCACAGTGACAGAACTGGGATTGAAGAATCCCTCTAGTTCTATATGGATTCTCCTGGAGGATAGAGGAAGACAAAAATTCATTTTTCCCTTTCCTTGCCCACTCAGTGCCACCTGCTCCAGCTTAATCTTTATTAGTTTGCCTCCCACAATCAAGCAAGAATTATTCTGTCAGTACTGCCCTGCCAGGTTTCCTTATTTATTCAGAGCTATCTGAGTCATCTGCCTCTTGAAAACCAACCTTCCTTGCTTCCTCCTTTTCTTTCTCTCTTCCTCCCTCCCCTCCCTCCCTCCTTCCTTCCTTCCTTCCCCTCTTCTCTCTGTCCATTGTTCCATTAGGAAAACATAGACATAGTATAGCTATAGAGGTTTGGTAGACAGTTTAGGTATCCTTTAGGTATCCACCTTCCCCCCCTTTCTCCCATCCTCCCATTTCTCCCCCTTCCTTGCCAAATGAGGTTTATTGTGATGATTGGATAACAATTTTGGGATATGTTAAGTGATATCAAGGGAGCTGAGATCCAGTTGATAAAGTGAATGGCATCACTCTGAGATGGAAGCAAAGGGCAGAGTTGAGTAATGTGATGCAATGCCCAGGTGAGTGGGTTTACTTTCTGAATCACGGACAATACCGGGAGCTAGAAAACAGCTCCAAAGGGGCCAGCCCTTGTTTGATGTCTACCCTGGGAAGCTTCTGTCCTTGGGTTTCTGTTTCAGTGAAATAGTCTCCCAAAGAAAAAGGGAAAGTGAGTTAGAGAGGGGAAGGGAGGATGCTCAAGGTTTACAGCAACAAAGTTGGGTATAATTCCCATTTCCAGTTTAGAGGTTAACTTCCCAACTCGCCCACACCTCAATTTGCCTTTGTCTGCCTAATCAGTAAAAGAATCCAAGAAATTTGCCTGAAATATCACCTATTAAAGGATCTGAGTAAAAAGTGAGCTCCTTCAGGGCAGGGACTGAGCTTGGTTTTGTTTATTTGTTGTCTTTGTCAACCAATAAGCTGAGGCTATCTAGAGTCTGGCAATTGAAGGGGTAGTTTGCTTCAAGGGGAGATGTGGCAGCCAACAAGCACACCATTCCATCCTGTCCTGAGCCCTGATACCTATGGATAAAAAAAGGATATAATCATATCACTCAGTTAATGAACTTAGGCTTAGGGATGAACTTTATCATGGAAAGGGGTACCCTGGCAACACATCCCATAGGACAGATGGAATAAACATTTATTATGTACCTACTATGTGCCAGGCACTATGCCAGGCACTTTACAAATATCTCATTTCATCCTCCCAACAACCCTGCTAAGTAGGTGCTATTATTGTTCCCATTTTACAGGGCAGACAGAGCTTCAGAGACTTGCCCAGGGTCACACAGTTAGTAAAGTGCCAGGAGTCCAACTCTAAGACCAGTGTTCTACCCACTTTGCCACTCATCTATCTCAGAATTAATTTCTCTTCAAGGACTTTAATTATAGATGCTGGGTCAGTGAAAGCCACAAATTCTTCTTTAAATATCAGTCCATATGAGGACAGTAGAATGTAAGTTCCTTAAGGGTAGGAACTTGTTTTTGGCTTCATTGCTTGCCATGTAATAGACTAATGTTATTTTTCAGTCTTTTTGGAGTCTTTGTACCCATTGGCCCATGGCATGCCAGGTCCTTCTGTCTTCCACCATCAAAGTCTGTCCAAGTTCATGACCATTGCTTCCGTGACGCTATGTAGTCATTTTATCCTTTGCTGTCCCCTTCCATTTCTCTCGACAATCAAGTCTCTTCCAGTGAGTCCTGTCTTCTCGTTATGTGGCCAAAGTATTTAAGCTTCAGTATTTGACCTTCCAGTAAATAATCTGAATGAATTTCTTTAAGTATTGGTTGATTTTATCTCCTTGCTTTCCAAGAGATCCTCAAAAGTTTTCCCCAGCAACACGGTTCAAAAAAGTTGATTCTGTGGCACTCACCTTTCCTTACAGTCCTGCTCTTGAAGCTATCCCTTACTACTGGAAACTAGTTGGACTGAATTAAAGATCATAGAATCAAGATATTTAGAGCTGGAAGGTCTTCCACAGTCATCTCATCCAATTCCTTCATTTTACAGAGGAGGAGTCAGAGACCCTGAGAGTAACCAGATGAAGTCTCCCATGTATGGAAGAGGGGTGATCCAAAGGGACCCTCTGATCTGGGGGGGGGGGTTGGCTTCCACATAAGTAGCTCTAGTAAATCAGGGACTTGTCTGATCTTTTGTGTTACAGGTAGTCAAGTGGCACAGTTTAGACTTGAATGTTTGTCTCCTGTTCCAAATCCAGGGTACTTTCTGTTAAATTCAGGGAGCTGGAGTGAGGGTAAAGCAGTCCAAATCTCTTTCTCCAGAGCCCTGCTCATTCTGGAGAAAAGACCCAATCCCCACTGCTTATCTTCATCATTGTCTTCTTAGCAGAAAGGAAGTGGGAGATGTAGAGAAGATTGGGGGTGGAGGGAATTTGACAACTATGCCTATAGGGTTCTCTTGTGGGAGTGGGGTTAGACCTGTTCTGCTTGGCCCCAGAGGGAAGAACAAGGAGCAACAGGTGGAAATTGCAAAGAGGCAAATGTCATCTTGATGGGGAAAAAAAAGCTTCCCAATAATTAGAGCCATTCCAAAGAGGAATGAATAAACTTGGGGGGAGGAAAAAGGAGCACTTGTGGAGGCATCAGGTCAAGACTGGATGCCCCTTTGTCAGGGGATGTAACTAGCATTTCTGTAGCACTTTAAAAGTTTATAAAAAGCTTTACATGTGCTATTTCATTTGATCTTCATAACAATCCCAGGAGGTTTATTATCTCCATGTTTGAGGCTAAGAAAAAGTAAATGACTTGCCCAGGATCATACAGTTAGTAAGCATCAAAAGCAGGATTTAAACTCAGATTTTCCAGATTCTTAATCCAGCACTTTTCCTACTGGAACACAAGCTAGAAGAGGTTCCCCTTTCAAGTGTGACCTGGATAACTTGTGAAGTCAAAGCCAGAATATTAATGCACTGTTTGTAGAGTGGTGATCTGATCCAACCATTCTGGTGAGTAATTTGAAACTGTGCCCAAAGGGCCACAAAACTGTGTATACCCCTTAATCCAGCAGTACTGGGTCTATATCTCACTAAGATAAAAAAAAAAAAGGAAGGGGGGGTGAAGGACTTATTTGTACAAAAACATGAATACCAGCTCTTTTTGTGGTTGCAAAGAATTGGAAGTTGAGGGTATGTCCATCAATTGGGGAATGGATGAATAAGTTGTGGTATATGATGGTAATGGTGCACTATTGTGCTATAAAGATGATTTGGAAAAACCTGAAAGGACTTACATGAACTGATGCAAAGTAAAGTGAAGAGAATTAGAACATTGTACATGGTGATAGCACTATTTCTTGATGAAAAACTAGTTATTCTCAGCAATACAAGTGATCCAAGAGAATCCCAGAGACTCATAATATACTATATTCACTTTTTGTCTTCCCCTTCCCTTTCCCCTTCCTCTTCCTCTTCTTCTTCCTCCTCCTTCTCCTCTTTTTGTTTGAGATGTTTTCCACAAATGACTATTAAGGAAAAATGTTTTACATTAAATTTTTTTTTTAATTACAAAAATTGTTTTAGGACACAACAGGTCCCAAGAAGGCAAAAGCCAGAAAAGTATACTGAGTCCCAGACAGGGTTGATTTATTCATGGTTGGCAAATGCCTCTCTGATGTCCCTTTAAAAGGGCCTCCCACAAACCCGTTCTGTCTGGTTCAGGAGTGACTTTCTGGTTTCATGAAGGGTTCAGTTTTGGTTTGGTGTTGCTAGCATCTGAGTCAGTCCTTTCCCTCATAAATATTCCAATCCTGTTTCTTCTTCATTAATTGGGGTTAATGATATTGCCCCTTCTTCCAGGTGTGCCAAATGACTCATTACGGTAATTATTTTTCACACTGAGCAGGTATATTAGGTGTTATACAGACTAATAGCTGCCATTTACATTGTCTTATTTGAGCTTCACAATAATCCTGGGAGGAAGATGCTATCATTACCCTCATTTTACAGGAGAGGAAATTGAGACAGAGGGGGCAAAGTGATTTCTCCAAAGTCTTATAGCTAGAAAGTAAAGGATTCAAAACTTGCAAAATCAAACTCTGGGAAGTTTCCTTGCTCTTTCTTATCTCCCATTCACTGTTCTAGCTCTTTGTAATCTGTCTTTAAACCCATTGCCTCCACCTTCTCACCTCCCACTCACTTCTCCACCCTTTGTAATCCCACTTCAACTCCACTGACACTTGCCTCTCCAAGGTCTCTTATTGTCAAACTCAATGTCATTTCCTTAGCCTTTTTCCCTCTCTGTAGTTCTGCCCTGTCTGAAACTTCCTCGTCGCCTACTTCCTCTGCTATATGATATCTAGACTCTCAGATTCTCTCAGCTGGGATTTCAAGACACTGCTTTCTCCAGGATTTCTTTCTACCTGCCAGACCATTCTTTTCATTCTTCACGGGATTAATATACAAATCCTGCAACATATACATGATTGTATTAGAGCTTTACTAGGACCCTTTCCTCTTCCCTCCCCTCCTCTTCCTCTTTTATGCTTTGTCTTGTTGACCTCATCAGTTCCCAGGGATTCAGCCATTATCTTCATTCAAGGATCCCCCAAATCTACGTTTTCTAAGCTTCTCTCCCTCCAGAGTACTAGTCCCACATTTCAAACTGGATACCCCAAAGAGATCTCAAATTTAAAAGGTCCAAAACAACCTAATCCTTTCTTCCTTAAACCTACCTCTCTTCCCAGCTTCCTTATTTCTGTCTAGGTTACCACCAATCTTTTTATAACCCAGCTTTAAAACGCAGGATCCATTCTCAGTTTTTCACTTTCACTCAGTCTTTGCCTTTTCCATATCCAGTCAGTTGAGTTTTATTTTTTATTTATTTTTTATTTTTTTTTAAGTTGTTGAATTTTAGTAGCACAACCATTTGCAAATGTCTCTTCTCACTGGCTCTTGTCATAATTCACAACCTGACTATCTTTTTTATCTGGACTATTCCAATAGTCTTCTAACTGGTTCACCTTAAATCTATCCTTGGCATTGATGCCAATTTGTATATATAGTTTTTGTACATACCTGACCACATCACTCCCCCACTTAAGTTCTAGTAGCTCCCTATTGCTTTTAGGATAAAATACAAATTAGAGGCAGAGCCAAGGTAGTGGAGTAGTGGGAAGCAATATTAGCCAGCTGCCCTACAGAACTCCAAATCGATTGAGAAAATGCACCATGCTCTGCTGATGGGAAAAGCCAAGGCAGTCACAGTGAGTCACTTTTCCAGCACTGAGTTGGCATAGCAAGAGAGACAAGAAGGGCTTTGGACACTGGAGACAGGATCTGGCCAGGATCAATTGCACATAACACTCCACCACCCAGAGAGACTGTGTCCAAGGAAAGGTTGTGCTCTATACTAGCTATTACCAAATCAATGCCGAGAGACCTCATTGAGACAAGGGCTAACTGGTACCCTTGCCACTACCTAGTTCCAGGTCACAGATCCAGGTAGACTTAGGAGGAGAGCTTCTTCATGTGCAGACTCTGAGCTGTGTGTACTAAGAGAGAAGCAAGTTTAACAGCAGCAGCAACAATATTGAGTCAGACCCCAGGAGCAGAACAGGATCTCCCCTCCAGCCCAGTTTACAACTTGCAGAAGAATAATCAGAGCAGGGATTCCAGACCAAAGGGGAGCTGCTAACTCCATCCTTCCGAACCAGCAGAACTTTCCAGCTTGCTGAACATGGCTGAGTCTAGCAAAAGTCTTTTATTGCATAGCCCCAAACCCTCATCAGGAGCATTAGAGCTCAAACCAAGGGGCAGCAATCAGATTTTACTCTGAATCAGACTACTTTGGGAGCCCTGAAAGCTTGGAGATTCCCAGCCTGAGTTGTCTCTGAGATCTTAGAATGACACAACGATCAGCACTCCCCTCCCCCCCTCCCATCCCAAGAAAGCAGCAATAAAATCAGCCCAGAACTTCCCTGCAGAAGTGCCCAGAGCCTGGCTCTAACATGAATCCCAAATCAGGAAATAGTCTCAAAGAATGAGCAGTTAAAAATAAGAATCCAACTATTAAAAGCTATTATGGTGACAAGGACACTCAATATACAAATTCATAAGAAGACAATGGTTGCAAAGCATTTATAAGCAAAAGTGAAAAGAAAAATACTTTGTGGGCACACATTCAACTAGAATTCTTGGAAGAGATAAAGGAAGAGTTAAAAATAGTTTTTTTTCTCAACAAAATGAAAAGATAAGATAAAAAAATAGAAAAGAAATGAGAATCATGAAAGAAAGAATTAGAAAAGACATTAACAACGTGACACTTGAGGCATAAATTCTAGCCTAAGCAATTGACTCGTTGAAAATTAGAATAGAACAAAAAGAAGTCAGTGATGTTATGAGGCAACAAGAAATATTAAAACAAGGTCAAAATACTGAAAATATAGAATAAAATGTAAGCTATGGTAGCAAAGAAATTGATCTGGGATAGGAGTAGCTGACACTTGAACCCCAACTCTTATCTGAACTGGTCAAAGGGAAAAAGAATACACATACAAATATACACACAGTTGGGTTCAAAATACATTTCATTCAATAGATAAACAGAAAGGAAAAGGGAGAAAGGAGAATTAGGATGAGGGTAGATTAAGAAAGGGATTAGTTTTATGCAAAGCAAATTCAGGGTTGTAAATATATATGTATATAGTTGTTTCTTAGGTGACAAAGAATGGGAATCTGAGAGGATGCCTATAAATGGGGAATGGCTGAACAAGTTATGGTATGTAAATGTGATGGAATACTACTAGTGTGCTCTAAGAAATGATAAAGGGCTCATTTCACGTTGCATTTATTTCTAGGGATCTTCTCACTTTTCTCTGAAATTGGTTAATTTGTCATTTCTTATAGCACACTAAAAATAGCAATGACAGCTGGTATTATATAGCAAAAAAAGAAAGGAAAGAAAGAAATGATAAAAGGGATGGTTTCAGAGAAATCTGAGAAGATATGTGAACTGACACAAAGTGAAAAAAGCAGAACAGGACAATTTATACAAAGGCAAACATATCTGAAAGAGTTAGGAATGATGTAATCACCAACCAGGATTTTAGAAGATTAATGGTGAAATATACTATCTACCTCCGGATAAGAGAGTTGAAGGGCTGAGTGCACAATGAGACATTTTTTTGAACATGACCAATGAGGGCATTCATTTGTACATATTTGTAACAAGAGTTTTGTCTTTCATTCTCAGTTAAAGGAGGTGGATTGAGAGATGGAGAAAGGTAGAATTTTGCTGATTAAAATTGTAATTTAAAATGCTTTTATAAAAGAAAAAAATATAAATTTCTTTGGCATTAAAGTCTCACATTCTGGTTCTAGCTTATCTTTTCCACATCAATTTCAAATGACTTCATATACTTCCCTCCCTTCCTCCCTTCCTTCCTTCCTTCCTTCCTTCCTTCCTTCCTTCCTTCCTTCCTTCCTTCCTTCCTTCCTTCCTTCCTTCCTTCCTTCCTTCCTTCCTTCCTTCCTTCCTTCCTTCCTTCCAAGACTGAAGAGCAGCAAGGGCTAAACAGTTGGGGTTAAGTGACTTGCCCAGGGTTACACTAGTTAGGAAGTATCTGAGTGTATTTTCTAAGCATCCTATTTGTGGCTTCCCATTTGTAATATTTCTTTTTCCATCTCCATGCCCTCATTTCTAGTAAATTGTCTCTCCTCATCTCTGCCTCTTAGACTCACCTAGCTCCCTCTAGGCTCAGCTCAAGGGCTTTTTCCCAAAAGAAACCTTCCCTAGTTCCACTAGTTAAGTTTCCCACTCTCCCTCCTCATAAAATTACATTGTATTTTGTATATATATTCTGTATTTATTTATCCCTATTTAGATAAGTGAGAAGCAGTGTGGCCTAGTCAATATAAAGGTGGTCTGGGAATCAGGAAGTTCTGAGTTTAAATTCTTCCACTGATACACACTGGTTTTAAGACCCTGAGTAAGACATTTACCCTCCCAATGCTCTAGGTAAATCTAAAACTATCAGTCATAGAGAAGGTGCTAGCTTGCATTGGCAGAGGAAGTTTCCTGACTGGGGCCTCTCCACACCACTCACAGGACCTGTAGCTATCCTTATTTGTGTATCTGGTGTTCTCCTTCCAAGTAATCCTCTTAAAAGCAGAGACTGTTTACTTTCTGTACTTGTATTCTGAAGAACCTAGCAGGTGCTAGGAACATAGTGGATACTTAATAAATTTTTATTGAATTAAATTGAAGCCCAAATATTTGTTGATTTATAGTTCAAGGTTCTATCCACTCCACCATATTGCCTTAGAATGCCTAATAACCAAACTACAAAGTTTAGGGAACACATGAATGGCAGTGAGGATCTCAAAAGTTTTTGTCACAGAAGAGGATTCATTAGGCCAAACCTAAGAAGATGAAACAGCAGGGATAAATGCAAAGTCTTGCATGGGGGTCCAAAAAATCAACTTTACAAGTGAAAGGTGGGGGAAGCATCATTACATAGCAAATGTTCTGGAAAAGAGTGAGGGTTTCAGCAGCCCAGTCAGTGTGGGAGCCAGCAGTGGGATGTCGCCCTCAATAGCTGACTTGACATTGTACTTCACTAAGAAATGTATCTTCTGGGGATAGAGAGGAGATAGTATCACTGTCCTCTGCCAGTGCCAGATTCAGACTATCTAGAATATGGTACAGTTCTGGGTGCCATCATTTAGGAAGGATATCTCAATAAGCCTAAAAGCAGATAGAGAATAGCAGTTAGCCTGGGAAGGGATACCACGATATTTAAGTCTATTAAGTCCTCTGGGAATTAGCTGAAGAAATGGTGATGTTTAGCTGGAGAAGAAAAGATTTGGGGGTGAGGATGGCGTGGTAGCTGTTTCCAAATATTCGAAAGACTATCATGTAGAAGAGGGTAATTAGACTTGTTCTCCTTGGCCCCAGAACATAGAGCTATACATGTTGGGTAGAAATTTCAAGGAGGCAATTTTAGGCTTTAAAAATAATTGTATTGACATTTTATTTATATTTATTACAAACTTTTCCTTCTTTTGGAATTTACAATCTATCAGGGAAGATAGCATGCAAACTATAAGACTATACAAAGTGCACAATCTTGGGAGGGAGAGTGGTCTTAGCAGCTGGGAAATATGATACAGAGCTTAGCACAGAAGCTGGTACTTGAGCTGAATTTTGAAGGAAAAAAGGAAGATGGAATTGAGAAGAGACTGCATTCCAGCCCCAGGAGACAGGATGTACATGGGCTACAGCTGGAATGCCATGTATGGGGAATAGCAAGAAACCCACAGTGTTAAGGGCAGTGATGTCTAAAAAGCCTAGAAAGTAGGCTTGGAGCCAGATCAGGAATGCCAAACAGAGAAGTGTGTATTTGGTCTTAAAGGTAATAGGGAGCCACTGAATTTTATTGAACACAAGATTAGTGTAGTCATACCCTGAATTTATTTGTGTTCATGTTGGACCTTTCCCAGTAGAATGTAGGCTTTCTGAGAGCAACGGCTATTTTGTCTTTGTATACTTTCTATACTTGCATCTAGGGTGGCCAGGTAGTGCAGTGTATGTAAAGCCAGATCTGGACTCAGGAAGACAGATGGAGTTCTAATCTGGCTTCAGACACTCTAGTTGTGTGGCTCTGGACAAGTCACTTAATCCCGTTTGCCTCAGTTTCCTCATCTGTCAGATGAGTTGGCTAAGGAAACCACTGCACTATCTTTGCCAAGAAAACTGCAAATGAGGTCCCAAAGGGTCAGAGTCGACTGAAACAACTGAACAATAGCATACTAGTGTTTAGGACTAACTCAGGGCCAGGCACATGAGGTACTTAATACACCCGCATTGAATTGAATTGAACTTGAGAATTTTGTGAATGAAGAAACTGAGGCTCAGAGACCATCCACGCTTTTGCCAATAACAAGGACGCCCCTGCAAGGTCTTCCGGCTCTAAATTCTGCTGGGTCTCCACTCTGGGGACCCTTTTGGATGGAAGTCTTCGCTCCCTCTCTTGGCCTCGTTTTCTTCTTCGCCTCAGTGATCTCGGAGCTCCCTTCCTGCTGCTCTCCAGCTGTGATGCTGCGCTGGCCCTTATTGGCCACGACTCTGGTCAGACTCGGGCTAAGGGAGAGCCCGGCCGAGAAACCAGCTGACTGGGATGGACAGAGCAAGATAAGGCTGGGGGCAGACGTGGAGAACACCGCCACCGCCACCACCACCGCTGCGGGCTAGGAAGGAAAACGTGTCACTTCCTTCCGAATTCCCTGCAGTCTCCCTCCTGCCATGGGGGAGGAGGCAGAGTCCCTCCCAGATCGAGGCATCCATCCCGGGTGAAGGAAGGCAGGGAGAGGCTGGGGCTGTTAGTCCCTCTGGCCAGCCCCAGGGCGACGCCCCCACAGCTTGGTTTCCTCTCGGCTCTGCTAATCCTTGGAGAATCCTTCTCATCCTAGCTCTTCCCTTCTAGCTTCGGACTCCGAAGGAACGTTCTCTCCTTCTCCCCACCCCCTCGGCACCCGCACTAGCCCGCCCCTCGATCGCCCCTCTCTCCGTCTTCTCCCCTCCATCTCCCCCTCCCCCTCACTCCCGCCCTGGCAGCCCTGAACTACTCCTGCTTAAGCAGCGAGCTTTTTACCCTTCCTTTCCTCCATCTCTCCGAAAGAATTGGAGGAAATGGGCCTTCGGGGTAATAGGAAAACCCCCCAAACAAAGAGCTGTTCCTTAGAAGGCGAATGTTCGAGCTAGATCGGGGATTCTAGACCCACCCTGGCTAACCTGGCGGAGCCACTGCTGGGCCCACTGAGTAAGCCACTGGCCACGCCCAGCTTCAGTGTTGGGGAGCCCGCCTCCAAGGGGGGGGACTTCTCCAGGTTTGGGGTGTTCATGAACCCCTTAGGCACTGTGGCCAAAGCTCGGCGGATAGGCCCCTTCGGAATGCAGAAAATCGGCCGGCTGGGATTCCGAGGGGAGCCCAGGGCGAGGAGGGAAAAGAAAGACGGCCTGTTTTCCAGCCAGGCTCACAGACCCCCAGAAATCTTCTCCCAGGCCACGGGGGAAGCCTATGGAGCCACCAGGTAGAGACACGCCTCCTGACTAAAGAGAGGAATTCGGCTTCCTTCTCTCCAGCTTTTCAGCTCATTCCAACTCCCACGCAGCACTCTGGGTAATTTTAACTTAAATTGTAGTTCTGCTAGGGTTTTCCCCCAAAAGGGAAAGTGCAAAGATAATTAGTGTATACTAGGAGGCAGGTCAGTTGTTGCTGCTCTGTCGAGTTCCACTCTTTGTGGCTGTTTAGGAAGTTTTCTTGGCAGAGACTGGAATGGTTCCCCATTTCCTTCTCCAGCGCATTAAGGGAAACACAGGTGAAGTGACTTAGTGAGGTCACACAGCTAGTGAGTGTCCGAAGTAAAATTTGAACTCAGATTTTCCTGACTCCAGGCCCAGCTTCTATCCTCTGAGACACCTAACTTGGGTAATTTAAAGGGAGTTAGTTTTGGCACAAAAGAGAAAGGCAAAACAAAAAAGATCCCTGATCATGCATTTGATTCTCTCTCTCTCTCTCTCTCTCTCTCTCTCTCTCTCTCTCTCTCTCTCTCTCTCTCTCTCTCTCTCTCTCTCTCTCTCTCTCTCTCTCTCTCTCTCTCTCTCTCTCTCTCTCTCTCTCTCTCTCTCTCTCTCTCTCTCTCTCTCTCTCTCTCTCTCTCTCTCTCTCTCCTTAAACCTTAAAAATAAAGGAGCTTTAATCATGCCAGTTATGTATTTTACATTTCCTCAACTTGGCATTGATCAAACAACTACCTATCTACCTCCAACACAGCCTAGCTTGGGTCAGTCTTCTTGGTGCTGTCTTCTCCAAGGCTGCTGAAGTAGTTGCTAGGGATCTTCCCCACTGCTAGGGAGCTGGGACATACCATAATGAGACCCAGGATTCTAGACCTCTTGACCTTAGAAGATTACTCCTAAGCCTGGACATATCCATCTTAGCACACATAATCGCCCACCCAAGATTGGAACACAAAGTATGCTGGCAAGACAAACACAAGAGCAGAAGAGGGAGGCACAGATCTGGGTGCAACCTCACCTAATTAAAGCCCCTGGTACTAGCTGTCATATATTTGCCATGATGCTGGGGAGGGGTTATGGGGAGAAAAGTCAGGCCACCCTTACCCCTGGTTAGATGATGCCACTTGGAGAATCAAAAGAAGACAGCATCCAATGAATTCCCTCTCTCCCACCTCTCCTTCTTCCTCTTTCTCTCCTTCTCCTTCATCCTCTTCCTCTTTCTCTCCTTCTCCTTCATCCTCTTCCTCTCCCTCTCCCTCTCCTTTTTCCTTTCTCTCTCTCTCTCCCTCTCACTTACTCTGCTCCACCCTGGCACTTCCTTCAGAGAATGGACCAGGCAGAGTTTATCACAGAGTCCTTTCAGCACTGGACCATTGCATCCTAGAAACAGACTCTCCCAGTTTCCACATTCCCTCCTTCCTATAAGGAGTCTCAACTTGGAGTTTGCTCCATTGGAGGGCCCCTACATGCACCAATCCATCCCCTACTGCAGGAGATCCAAGAATCATAGATTCCGAGCCAAGAGGGATTTTAAAGGGCATCTCTTCCAACACCTCCACTTCTAATACGAGGAAACTGAAAGAATGAATGGAAAGGTATTTAGAAAGTGCTTGCTCTATACTAGGCTGTGTGGTACATGCAGGCTATACAATGACAAGCAAGTAAGGCTGTAACTTGCCCTCAGATTGCTTACAAACTAACAAGAGAAGATAATACCTAAAGGGAAAGGAGAAGGGAGAAGGTACAAGAGTGGAGGAATGGAAGAATCACTTCTCCTCTTTAGGATGAAGCCATGCCTCTACATCACTTTTGGCTATTTCCAAAACATATAGCCTTTACTCTAGGGATTCACTTCTTCCTCCTCCTGCCAGAACCTTGAACTCTGTCCCTGAGATGTTTTTATTTGTTTATCTTTGTCCCAAAAAAGGATTTAGTTTGGATAGACATGGGGAGGAAAACAGCTCAATAATAGAGTTTGAAAAACTAAAGGAATGGTTGGAAGGTGCTGTAGTCAGAGTAGATCTCTGGCATTGTTTGGACAGGGTTCCGAGCACCATATTGTAAGGTCGTGGCCAAATTGAAAGCATTCAGACTGAATTGTTTGTCAACTTAAAGAGTGGGGAGGGAAGAAGGGAAACAACATAAATCCTATAACCTTGGATCCAAACTTATGTGGAAATCTGTTATTAAAATAAAGAAAAATTGGGGGCAGCTGGGTAGCTCAGTGGATTGAGACTCAGACCTAGAGATGGGAGGTCCTTGGTTCAAATCTGGCCTCAGATACTTCCCAGCTGTTGTGAATTTTCCAGCTGACTTGGTTATATTTCTTTTATATTTGGGATATCCATGGTGACAAAATAATTAACATAGTTTAGGTCACCACGCTAAATTATCCTTTACACTGTGTGACCCTGGGCAAGTCACTTGACCCCCATTGCCTAGCCCTTACCACTCTTCTGCTTTGGGGCCAATATACAATATTGATTCCAAGATGGAAGGTGAGGGTTTTAAAGAAAAAAAATAAAGAAAGTAAAGAAATGTAAAAATAAAAATAAAATTTAAATAAATATTTAATCAAAATAAAATATTTATTTAAATAGAAAACAAAAAACAAGAGGGAGCCAGATGGGATGGGTAAGGGATTCAGATTCATGCTGTAATGGAAGGAACTAGAGAGATCTGACTTGGAGAAAAGAAGACTCCTGGGGAACCTGCTAGTTGAATTTGAATGTTTAAAGGAAGTTATGTAGAGGAGGGATTAGCCTCCTTCTGCTTGATATGAGAAGGAAGAATTCCAAAGAATGGGTGGAAGATATAAAAAGGTCAGTTTACTCTTCATGTCAGGTAAAACTTGCTGACTATTAGAGTTGTCTTAAAAGTAGAGTGGATTGGGGTGGCTAGGTGACTCAGTGGATTGAGATCTAGGACTGGAGATGGGAGGTCCTGGGTTCAAATTTGGCTTAAAATACTTCTTAACTGTGTGACCCTGGGCAAGT
This sequence comes from Monodelphis domestica, assembly GCF_027887165.1. Classification (NCBI taxonomy): domain Eukaryota; kingdom Metazoa; phylum Chordata; class Mammalia; order Didelphimorphia; family Didelphidae; genus Monodelphis; species Monodelphis domestica. Next base: position 743,096,964 of record NC_077227.1, on the reverse strand, counting down.
CACTTAACCCCCATTGCCTAGCCCCTCCGTACCACTCTTCTGCCTTGGAACCAATACTTAGAATGGAATCTAAGATAGAAGATAGGGGTACAATAAGGAAAGTAGAGTAGATTGCTTTGGAGACAGTGGGGCCCCTCTCTCTGCAAGTTTTCAGGCAGAGAGTTGTGGGACTTGTTGCAGAGAGGTTTGGGGTTTCAGAGGTGGTTTGGATGAAAAGTTTCTTCCAAATCCCGTGAAACTGTACTTATCATTAAAGAGCCTTCTGGGTCTAAACGGAGGAGCTTGTGCAGTCTAGCGTGAGGCGCTTTCTTCTTTGAACTGCTTCTCTTGTGGCCCCGTTCTTTAGGTTATTGCTCAGCAGGCCGAGCCCTCTACCAGCCCCTTCCATGCCCAGTCATCCAGACCCTGGCAGCAGCAGCTCCTGGCTTCCTTGTTTGCCCTGTTTCTTATTTGGAAGCGGCTGCCCTTTCCCCAAGACATGTTGGGACAATTCAGGTCGGCAAGTTGCACGTCAACATTTCTCAACTCACAGGTCAATTGCATTGTTGAGCTCTCCCAGTGGCTTGGAGCTGGGAGCCTTCTCCTGCCCTCGATACCACCCAGCCACCCACGGATCCGAAGGCCTGGCTTGTGCAAGGAGAATTTCCTGCGCCGCTGACTCATCTTCTAGAAATGCAGTCCTACAGCTGTTCAGGATTGTTCCTGAAGGGACGATGGTGCTCCGAAATCCAGGTCCCTTTGAGACGAGAGGAGATGGGAGCCTGATCTGGGCAGACTTACTCTCCTTTAGCCAGGGGGCCACCTGGAGGGGCACCCTTGGAGGGATGCTGCGTCTGGCAGCTAGAAAATCTAAGGCACTTTCTCTCGGGCTAAGCCTGGGTGGCGATGCCCATCCAAGCCACGTATGTGGAGAGCTGAGCATAGCTAGGGAAATCGTTGGAAATTTCAGCTGCAAGGGGCCTCAGAGTTCAGGGAATCTTACCCTTCTGTGCCATGGACCCCTTGGGCAGCCAATAGCCAAGAAACATTCCCTGAGCACCTTGGATGTGCCCGGCACTGAGCTAAGCGCTGGGATTACAGTCTAGTGAAGCCCAGGATCCTCAGCTCCAAAGGAGGTTTTTAAAGGTTTAGGATAAAAGGTAGAGGATCACAAAGGAAGCCAGTTGTGCCAAATTACAAATGAGTTTAAAATACAGTTACTAGGGGGCAGCTGGGTAGCTCAGTGAATTGAGAGCCAGGCCTAGAGACAGGAGGTCCTGGGTTCAAATCTGGCCTCAGACACTTCTTAGCTGTGTGACCCTGGGCAAGTCACTTGACCCCCATTGCCTAGCCCTTACCACTCTTCTGCCTTGGGGCCAATATACAATATTGATTCCAAGATGGAAGGTGAGGGTTTAATAAAAAAAATACAGTTACTAAAATATACAGGTATCCCTTTCACATCATGACTTTCCCCATCGTGGTTCTGGTGTATCCTGGGACAGCATCAGAATTTAAAAGGGAATCTATTGGGTTGTGCAATAGTGAATGAATGACACGAGAAGGCCAGAAGATGCTGCAGAAAAAGTTTAGACCCTCAGAAATGTATAAAATCTCTGTTTAGTATTATATAATAGCAACTTATTTTACCTCTTAATAGCATAAATATAAACAAAGTTAAAATTAGTAAAAATTTAAAGTGCACAAAAAGAACACAAAAGCCAAAAAATTTTACACAGATTTTCCAGATCTTTGGTGGGGAACCCCATGGTGTGGAAGGGGTTATCTGTATTTACTTTATTTTAATTTTTTTAAACCCTTACCTTCTGTCTTGGAATCCAGGATTCCAAGACAGAAGAGTGATAAGGGCTAGGCAATGGGGGTTAAATGACTTGCCCAGGGTCACACAGCTGGGAAGTGTCTGAGGTCAGATTTGAACCTAGGACCTCCCATCTCTAGGCCTGTCTCTCAATCCACTGAGCTACCCAGCTGCCCCCTGTATTTATTTAAAAGTTCATGGACCGACCCCATGCTAGGAACTCCAGATCTGGTCCAACCCTACCATTTTGCAAATGAGGAAACAGAGGTATAGGGAGGTTACGATTTGCCCAGGTCCTAAAGCTAATAAGAAGCAAAGCTGAGATTGAAACCTGGACCCTAGGCCCCTAGGATTTGGATCTGGAAGAGACTTGAGAGACTGAGTAATAACCCCCTTTTGCCCCATCACTTTACAGATGAGGAAATTAAAATCCAAAGAGTTTATTCAATTTCCTCAAGGATGCAGAGATTAGAAGGAGCAGAACCCAGTTTCTCTGCCTCCAAATCCAGGGTTCTTTCCACAAAACCATGGGTTACTCTTACCTGTGGGGGACAAGTTCAAGCTCAAGCCAGGGTTGGTCCCTCGGGGCCCAGACAGGATACCCCTTACAGATGGAGAACAAAAGCTTTCCTTCCCCCTTAACCCAAACCTAAATCAAAGGAAGGATGATTCAACTCCCTTTTGAGAACAATAGAACACACATTGTATAGCATTCCTGTCAGAGAGACAAAGCTGAGATGGGTGCAGGGCAGGACTTGGGGGAACTAGATCCTATTCCTCATTTCCCATCTCAGAAACTTCCTATGACCCTGGGAAAGTCACTTCACCTCTGGTCCCTTGGGTTTCCTCATCAGTATTCTAGGGACAATAGCATCACCGACCTTGAAGAGTTGTTGTGAGTATCAAATGAGATAATATCTGTAAAGTGCTTAGCCCAAGAGGTGATATATAAATGCTTATTCCCTTCCTCTTCCATCTGTAAAATGGGGAGATATAGCAGAGAGACCTCTACTTGGAGGAAGGAAGACAGGAGACAGAATCCCATTGCAGACACTCACTGGGTGTGGTGCCTGGAGCAAGTCATAGGACTGCAGGTCTAGACTGGATGGATTCTCTGAGGCCACTTGAGGCTACTCCCTTCATGTACAGATGAAGAAACTGAGGCTCTGAGGTGGTAACTTACCCAAGTCCTTGGACTTCAGCTCCATGGTTCTTTCCCCTGTAACACATAGCCTCTCAATAAACCCCAGGAAGCCTCAGTTTCCTCATCTGTAAAATAAGGGTAATAATAATTACTTCCATTTATATAGCACCTTAAGGTTTACAAAACATTTTATATATATACATGTAAAATATAACTATGTCCTACATATGCATAAAATACATATATACACCTCATTTGAGTTTAAATTTTATATATGTATGTAAAAACACTTATTCTCATTTGATCCTTATGACTACCAAATGAGGTAGGTGGCATCATCATCCCCATCTTATAGATGAGAAAACTGAGGCTCAGAGAAATTAGGTGTGTTGCCTAGTAAGTGCTAGCTGAGTTTGAACTCAGGGCTTCCTGAATCCAGTTCCAATATTCTAGCTATCGTCCATTTTAGCCAGTTGTGGCAGAACTCGAACATGGATTAAGCTCTTTGCAAAGGTATTATGTGAAGTACTGCAGAGGCATTAGGAATAGGGACTGGACCTGGGATTTTGTTGGTGTCGGGAACTCTCAGATGTGCAGATTGGCCCTTTCTCTGCAGCCTCTGGGCTCAGGGAATTCATTGCCTAAGGTCTTGAGGGGTGAGGTGACTTGTCTGGGGTCCATGCCAGTGCCTTCCCTCTGGGACTACCCTGAATTTAGCTCCTAAATATCTGGTGCCTACCCAAGAGTGCTTCCCTGTTGCCTTCCCCATTAGGATGTGAGCTCCCTGAAGAGCCTTTCTTGAGTCCTCAGAAGAAGGCACGATGCTCTACTGGACACTTGTTGACAGATGGACTGCCACATCCATACCTAAGAACTATGTGTTGACTGTTGGGTATCTTGGCTCTGAGGCTCTTTCTACAATGCCATGTTACCATGGCTCATTATTACTGTTATACCCTCTAGGCTCAGGGGCACTTTGGGCATTTGGGGGATAGTTTGGAAAGTAATTTGAATCTTCTGGGGGAGGAGTGCCATGAATGAATTGAATGAATGAATGAATGAATGAAATTACTGTTATACCCTCTAGGCTCAGGGGCACTTTGGGCATTTGGGGGATAGTTTGGAAAATAATTTGAATCTTCTGGGGGAGGAGTGCCATGAATGAATTGAATGAATGAATGAATGAATGAAATTACTGTTATACCCTCTAGGCTCAGGGGCACTTTGGGCATTTGGGGGATAGTTTGGAAAATAATTTGAATCTTCTGGGGGAGGAGTGCCATGAATGAATTGAATGAATGAATGAATGAATGAAATTACTGTTATACCCTCTAGGCTCAGGGGCACTTTGGGCATTTGGGGGATAGTTTGGAAAATAATTTGAATCTTCTGGGGGAGGAGTGCCATGAATGAATGAATGAATGAATGAATGAATGAAAGAATAAGTAGCAAGTATGCTTTAATCTGTTTTCCTATAGTCAACTTGGTTACATCTATTGCTCAGGGTTTTAGGAGTACCCTAAAGGGTTTGGGGTGTCTTTTCTCTAATGCCTTTGGCTTGGGCTGACACTGGCAGTGTTCTAGTAGAGCCCCCAGTTCCACTTAACCACTTCTCATCAAGTAGTGCTTTTTTATTACTCTTTTTTTTCTTTTGAAAAACATATAATGCTTTATTTTTCTCAATTAAATGTAATAACAATTGGGTTTACTCTTTTAAAAAATTCATTTTATATACTTATTACTCATTTTAAATTTATTACAAAAATTATATAATCTTAATTTCATTTGGATAGAATAAAATATAGGCTGAGAAATTTATTTGTACAAATGGTTTTATGAAAATGGAAGGACATGATAACTAAAAATTTATCTTTAAATAATTATTTTTTCCTTTTTTTCTGAGTGGGCTCACTCTTTGCATAGTTTCTATGTGGTATTGGTTCCTCTTGAATTGAATGAAAAAAAACAAACAAACCACAAATGAACATTATGTATGTCTTATTGCATTTTAATTTTTTTAAACATTTCTCAGTTACATAAAAAAAAAAAACACTTCCTTTGTCTTAGAGTCAATATTACATATTGGTTTCTAAGCAGCAGAGCAGTAAGGGCTGGGTAATAGGGGTGAAGTGACTTGCTCAGGGTCACACAGCTAGGAAGTGTTTGGGATCAGGTTTGAACCCAGGACCTCCCCTCTCTAGGCCTGGCTCTAGCTCCACCCAGCTGCCTCCTTCTCAGTTACATTTTAATCTGGGTAGGCCACATTGGAGAGTTTTGAAGCCTCAAGTCTGACACTTCTTCTAGGATTGATGGTCCATTTTGAATGTCTCAAAATCCAGTCAAAGAGTCTCTTATCCATCATGTGATTAGATAACCATAACCTATTACAGAATGTCTACACCTGCTCTACAGTTTCTGTAAGGCACTTCCATTATGACTGTCCCTGAAGCTAATGTCCTGGCTTCCTCCTCCTTGGAAGATGCCATCAGAGGGACGACTGTGTGCTTACAAGGGAATGAAAAGTATGAATGAAAAAACATGGTGAACACTTATGTGTTAGGCACAGTGCTAAATCCTCAGGATGCAAAGGTGGAAAATAAGCCATCCTTGCCCTCAAGGTCTTTACATTCTAATAAAAAAAGGGAGCTCAGATTCTTGAGACCTGAAGTGGCCAGTGAATATAGTTTTGTTCTGGCAAGGCACAAGGGACTGGGTGAGAGGAAGCTGATGACTTGGCTTGGATGGCATGGGAAGCTGAAATAGGGCTGGGCGTCTAGGATCAGCCAGGAGATATGGTGGATGAAGTGGGCTCGTTTGTACACAATCAGACGTCCGCCAACTGGGTTGGTTCCAAAGGAGAGAGTTCTAAAGATGGGAGTGGGGGGAAATCAACTTCCCCAGGGACTAGGTGTAAGGATTCAAGGAGCTCTAGATGTGAAGATCTAGGTCTCCCCCTTAGTATAGAGGGTTCTTGTTCAGGTGAGGAGGAGCAGCCTAACAAGAAGATAGAACATGGCTGAAGGTTCCAGTGGCAGCTAGGCTGTGAATCCAAAGCAGGCAATAGAACAATACCTCAATATGGCGGCCAAAGATACAATGCACCTGTTTTTACATTCACTCGGGTCAAATGATGATTACTCATATCATTTGGAAAGTGATCCTAAAAAATACTTCTAGGCAGCCAACTACATCCTCTGGATGCAATTCCAAACTACAACCCGCTGATGCTGGGGTCCTGGGAACTGAGGATGTTACACTTCATTTTGGTCAAGAGAACCTCCCCTTCCCCCCAACCCCCCACTTCATTCCCTTTGGTGTAAAGATCCTTCAGAGTTGGCCATCTGGTGCCTCCCAGGTGTGAAATCAGCCTTCTGGTCCTTTCCCTGTAGATTGAATTCTGCCCTTCCCCAGCTTCCCTGGCCCCATCTCTACCAGCTGCTAATCACTGGAGACCTTTTGGCCCTTCCCCTTCAGTCTCTGGTGAGCTAAGATTGGACTCCCCACATTGAGTTTTCTGGCTCTTGGGGAGGAGAGGACCCTGTTTGGATATGTATTGATTAGTGTCAGGGGAAATAGCAAAGAAGCCCCCTCTTCTTTCATGCTTGGAAAAGCCACCGTTGCAGTAATTAATAATGGAGAAAAAATATGGGTATTACAGAAAAATTGGCCTGAAAATGATTGAAATGGAGAGCATTACCTCCTTGCTTTTCATTTAGCTGTATGTTCATGGACAGCCTACAAATTCCTTATCAAGTAAATTGGAAAACCCAAATTTAAGCAAAGAAATCCAGAATTGTCATTGATTTCCTTTTTTTCCCCCTATGGGATCAGGGGGAAGTCGTTGAAATTGATATTCAAGGCACAGGATCACAAATGGCACTTACAAGAAATTTTCCAACCCTAAAATGGTTAGTTGTTTTGGATCTGGATTTGAATCAGTGCTAGCCCAAATCAGCAGAAAACAATAAGCTTCACCTTACCTTGAGGGCAATCTGTATGGTCCAGTGCCTTTAATTAGATGTGGTGACTACTCCTAGCTAGGCTCAGCTTTTGACCAGAGGTAAGCATCCTACCCATTCTGGGGAAATACCTTTTGCCTCCCAATCCTTAGTAGATAGGAGCAGAGAACCAAAAGAGAACCATAAAAGGCTCTGAAGATCAGAAGATGGTTGCAAGTATTGTGAGACCAAGAGATAATTTGATGCTTAGAAGAGACAAGATGCCCAGCACAAAGGATATATTCAGCAGAAAGCACCAGAGAAAAGTGTGATGAGAGCACCAGAGTACATTGGGCTCTGCTGTCTCTTCTGAGATTCTGTGATTGTTAGAAGGAAAGGAGAATCATGTGGTTCCCTCTCTGGAACCCAGCTTTCTTTTTTTTTTTTTTATTTGATCATTTCCAAGCATTATTCGTTAAAGACATAGATCATTTTCTTTTCCTCCCTCCCACCCCCCATAGCCAACGCGTAAGTCCACTGGGCATTAGATGTTTTCTTGATTTGAACCCATTGCTTTGTTGATAATATTTGCATTAGAGTGTTCATTTAGAGTCTCTCCTCTGTCATGTCCCCTCAACCGCTGTATTTAGGCAGTTGCTTTTCCTCGGTGTTTCCACTCCCACAGTTTATCCTCTGCTTATCAATAGTATTTTTTTTCTGCTGGATCCCTGCAGATTGTTCAGGGACATTACACTGCCACTAATGGAGATGTCCATCACCTTCGATTGTACCACAGTGTATCCGTCTCTCTGTACAATGTTCTCCTGGTTCTGCTCCTCTCGCTCTGCATCACTTCCTGGAGGTTGTTCCAGTCTCCATGGAACTTCTCCACTTTATTATTCCTTTTAGCACAATAGTACTCCATCACCAACATATACCACAGTTTGTTCAGCCATTCCCCAATTGAGGGGCATCCCCTCATTTTCCAATTTTTGGCCACCACAAAGAGCGCAGCTATGAATATTTTTGTACAAGTCTTTTTGTCCATTATCTCTTTGGGGTACAAACCCAGCAGTGCTATGGCTGGATCAAAGGGCAGACAGTCTTTTATCGCCCTTTGGGCATAGTTCCAAATTGCCCTCCAGAATGGTTGGATCAGTGGAACCCAGCTTTCTTAATGAGTCTGTGGTTCATGGCAGTCCTGGGGTTTGTGGGGGGAAGGACCTTTTCATTGCTACCGCTTCAGATCAAGGATGAATCTAAAGCAGAAGTTCTTAACCTGGGTCCCTGTGAATTTACTTCATATCTATGTATATGTGCACATGCATTACATTTGAAATAAATTCACATGGCCTTATTTCATATATATGTATATATACACACACACACTATATTTCAAAATAATTGACATTCTTTGTAATCTTGGGTATTTTGTTTTATTTACAAACACTGAAAAGGAATCTAAAGGATTATTCAAAACAAAAACAAGATCCCACCAAATGGTCACCCTAGAAAAGAAACCAATTGTTTAGCCATTTCTGACTCTTTGCAATCCAATTTGGGGTTTTCTTGGCAAAGATACTGGAGTGATTTGCTATGTCCTTCTCCAGTTTATTTTACAGATGAGGAAACGGAGGCAAACAGGATTAAGTTGCCTTGCACAGAGTCACACAGCTAATATCTGATGGCAGATTTGAACTCAGGACTTCCTGACTCCAGGCCTGGCACTGTATCCACTGTCCCACCCAGCTATTTTAAGTCTGAGCTTTTCTAGAAGCCGTTCCTTATATCTGGAATGCTCATTGGCCTCTCAGAATTTCAGAATCCTGCATAATTCAGCTCAGAAGTCACCTTCTCTGTGAATTCTTGCTCACACCTCCCAGTTACAAGAGCCTTCTCTCTATCAAATTGCCTTGTATTACATTTCTCTGGGTGTATATTGGATCCCATCAGTGGGATGTAAACTCCTTGAGGGCAGGGACTGTTTCATTCTTGCTTTGTATCCCTATCCCTGCAGATGGAGCCTCCCATGCTTAATGAATGTTTGTGAGTTGAGTTGAGTTGTCTCTTCAAGGTACCATTAGAGAGAACCCATTTCACCCCATGGAGAAAGTAATTCTTTCTAATTTTGTCTTTGGTTTTCAGACACTGCCCAAACTTCAAAACATGAATTATCCTTACTGCTAATTATCATTAATCGTGGTCTATCACTGAACTAGCCGGTGTTAGGAGAGAAAACAAGAGACTCGATCTTCCTTTCAAAATCTCATGAAAGGAAATGGAGATGACTCAATACATTGGGCCTTTATTCTTTCCTTCTGGATTATATATGCTAAGAAGAGCTAAAAGGCCTCCATGTTTTGGTTTTTTTTCGCCATCCCCTAAATGTATCTACATACTGAGTTTTGATTGATTAATGCCTTAAAAGCAAAAATGAATTTATTATAGGTAATACTTTCCTCCTTGGAGAAGGGACAAGAGTTTGAATGATGCTGCAGAATCCGCAGCTAATTCCAATTTGAAATGGGCTTCTGAAGTAGCTTTAATCTCATTTCATAGACAGGAAATTTCAGACACATATAAACTTAATCTTTAAAAAAAATTATTGGGATGTTTTGTGTGAATACAATAGGTACTTCCCAACTGGTGAAACAGTATAATATGTGGAAAGAACCTGATTTCAAATCCTGGTTCTGTCACTTACTAGCAGGAAGACATTTAGGTAGTGTGAATTTCAAAACTATTCTACCCTAATCAGACCATTCTTTAGAAGATCTGATTTAGCTATTTCCTGATCAATAACAATAGAGATACTTGGAATAACAGAATCAGGTCTCTGAAACCTCATTTCTCCTCCCTTCTTAGTTTAACAAGATTAGGAAGGGCTGCATCAAACTCAAGATTTAATTATTTGAGAAAATGGCCTTCAACAGACATGTGCAAAAAAAGGACAGACCTCTGGGTGGTCCTAAGTCAAGCTTGAGTCACCATTGACACATGTGAGATGCAGGAAGTGAGGTAGAGAACAGCCTCTGGAGTTCTCGTGACTTCCTGTGAAGAGGACTAGAGTTCAGTTCGATCCTGGAGCTTGAGGTTGGAGGAACCCTGCAGATTGCTTTCCTTCAGATTGATCACATGAGTGATAAGGACTGACCCTTTTCCCTGCCTTGGCTTTCCAAGGCCTTAACACTTGCATTGGCTCAGCCTGAGCCGGAGTGGTTCTGAGTTAAACTCCTTTCCTTCTCTCCCTCTTTCCTTCTTTCCCTCTCTCTTTCTCCCTCTAATATTTTCTTCCTTCTGTTGTAATTAAATCACCATAAAAATCTGGCAGCTGACTTGGGTATTTTATTATTTGGAATTTCCCTAAGAGACCATTTAAATTTAGATTTTTTTTCAGTCTCAACTATAATTTTAACTTATAGTAGGGAAGTCATAGGAGGGTTGGAGAAGATGACTTCAAAGATTCTTTTCTCTTCCAAGTCTATGATCCTCAGATAAATTACCTTAACAAACCCCTTGACATTCAGACAAAATGAGATAATATAAAGTGCTTTGCAATCCTTAAATCCCTACATTAATGTTAGCTATCATGATCAGATTAGCTTAATATTAGTAAGTTAATTATTATTATTAAGTAAGATTATTATTTTTAGATTTGCTTAATCTTATTTATAATACAAACTCTTCAATTGCCATTTAGAGCCTCTTAAAAGTTAGCTCAAAAGCAGTTTTCTTTTTCTTTTTTTAATTCAAAGATATTTTATTTTCCCAATTATGTGTAATAATATTTTTCAACATACATTTTCCCAAATTATAAGATATGAACCATCTTCCTCCTTCCCTTCCTTCCCCCTATTTGATCTGGGCCATATATTTATTATCCTACCAAATACCCTTCCATATTAGTCATTATTGTAAGAGCAAACTCATACGAAACCAAAAGTCTGAAATAAAACCATTAAATACACTGATGTGCAAGATAGTCTGCTTTGATCTGCATCTATCTGACTCTAATAGTTCTTTCTCTGGAGGTGGATAGCCTTCCCTGTCTTCAGAATTGTCTCAGATCATTGTTTTGCTAAGAAGAGCCAAGTATTCACAGTTGATCATGATATAATATTGCTGTTACTGTATACAATGTTCTCCCAGTTTTGTTTATTTTATTCTGCATCAGTCCATATAGAGCTTTCCAGTTTTTCCTGAGCTCATCCTGCTTATAATTTCTTATAGCACAATAGTATTCAATCACTGATATATTCTACCATTTGTTCAGCTATTCCCCATTTTATGGACATCCCCTCAATTTATAATTCTTTGCCATCACAAAAAGAGCTGCTATAAATATTTTTGTACAAGTAGGTCCTTTCCCCCTTTTTATGATTTCTTTGGGATACGAACTGAATGGTGGTATTACAGGATCAAATAGTATGCTCCATTTTATAACCCTTTGGGCATAGTTACAAATTGCCCTCCAGAATGGTTGGACCAGTTTACAACTCCACCAACAATGCATTAGTGTTGCAATTTTACCACATCCTTCCATCATTTATCACTTTTCTTTACTGTCACATTGGCTAATCTGATAGGTAGGAGGTGCTCTCTCAGAATTGTTTTAATTTGCATTTCTCTAATCAAGAATGACTTGGAACATTTTTTCACATGATTATTAATATCCTCAATTTCTTCCTCTGAAAATTGTTCCTTCATATCCTTTGACCAGTTGTCAACTGGGGAATGTCAAGCAGAGTTTCCCAAGTGTTGTTTCACACCCATCTGCACCACACTATGTTTTTGCCAAACTGGCCTATACTCTTCTCATGAACATGACATTCTATTGCCCATTTCTCTGCCTTCTCAGGAGCTGCCACCCATGCCCAAAAGGCACTCTTTTTTTTTTAACCTCCTCCTTTTTGAGTGCTAGGCTTCCTCTAGGATCAGCTCACGTGCTGTCTCTTATGGGTAGTTTTTATTCATGTACCTAATTATTAATGTTCTCTACCTCCTCATTCTCTGGTATTTAGTTGTCTGGGTATATATCATGTCCTCCAGTAGAATATATATTCCATGAGGATGGCAACTTTTTCATTAAAAAAAATTCCTAGTACCTTGTATAAAGTAGGTCTCAAATGTATGTCAAATTGCATTAAAAGTAATATGTGGGGCAGCTAGGTGGCTCAGTGGATTGAGAGCAAGCTCAGAGATGGGGAAATTCTGGGTTCCAATCTGGCCTCAGACACTTTCTAGCAGTGTGACCCTGGGCAAGTCACTTAACCCCCATTGCCCAGTCCTTGCCATTCTTCTGCTTTGGAACCAATACTCAGTATTGATTCTAAGATGGAAGGTGAGGGTTTAAGAATAAAAATAAAAATTTATTAAATATTATTATTTATATATTTAATATGTTATTAAATATATTTATAGGGGGCAGCTGGGTGGCTCAGTGGATTGAGAGCCAGGCCTAGAGACGGGAGGTCCTAGGTTTAAACCTGGCCTCAGACACTTTCCAGCTGTGTGACCTTGGGCAAGTCACTTAACCCCCATTGTCTAGCCCTTAGTGCTCTTCTGCCTTGGAACCAATACACAGTATTGATTCCAAGATGGAAGGTGAGGGTTTAAAAACACAAATAAAAATAGCATGAAAATATACTTTTACCTCTGTATAAAATGATGACCATTCTACATCTGGGATAGTGTGTTAACATTTCTCACACCGATTGGGCCATGGAATATTTTTGGACTTCAGATTCTAAAAATGGTGGCCTAGGGGCCTTGGGGATATGACACAATCTGTGCTAAAGGAGAGTTAAAGAAATCAGTCAAAATAAAGCAAGTTAAGCCTATTTTTTTCACTGAAAATTTATTACATATATTTTTGATCCTATATACTTTCATGTTAATATTGTAGTGGAGGAATGAAACTAGGAGGACATCACATAGGTAAAAGATGGAAACATTTTTTATTTTATGTTTTAAAAAGATTTTAATTTAAAAAATCCTCTCCTTCTGGCCAGTTCCAGCATCTAGTTCAAGTTGAAGAAGCAGTATATGCTGAAGTCTTCTATATGATGTTCATGTTTGTAGATGACAATTCTGATTGCATTGACTCTTGCATTACTGAAGATCTTCTGCTCAAAAGATTTCATCCTATCTCCGAAAAATAGAAATAAAACATTGTAACATACAAAGGGCAAGTAGTCTGTCTAATAATTAGATTATACATTATATAATAATAATGATGATAGTTGGAATGGATATAGTGCTTTAAAGTTTGCTAAGTTCTTTACAACTATTATCTTATTTCAACCACCCTGTGAAGGAGATGCTATTGTTTTCCCCATTTTATAGATGAGGAAATGGGGCCTGAGAGACCTTAAATGATTTGTCCAGGGACAAAAAGCTAGGAAGTTTCTGAGGCCATATCTGAACTCATATTTTCCTGACTCCATGTCCAGTGCTTTGTGTATTGTGCCACCTAAATGCCTATATACAATGGAAAAACAAAGTGGATGATATAGTAATAATAATAATAATAATAATGATAAGTGCTTATTGCCCAGATTATGACATACTATCAGATGGAAAGTCCATAGAGATTGATAATCTGGATATTTAGCTTGGATGGATGGTTCACCTTGATGGTAAATTGGACCCAGAATTCAATAGGAGGAGGAGGAGGAGGGTAAGCTGAATTGCCTTTGGGAAATTGCAAAACTCCTTTAATAAAAATCTTAAACTTCACTCAGAAACAAAGAACAATTTAAAAAACATGGACATTTTGCTGGTGTTATATGGCTATGAGTCATAGAACAATGTATTCTCTGAATAATTAATGATTAGTATCACCCAGAGGGCAAGGGAGAGGCTCAGGGTGGATAGCAGCAGGTAGTAACATAGTACAGAAATAGGGTTAGAAAGGAGAACCTAGGAAAAGGATATTTTTCAAAGAAGGGGAAGAGCAACAATAATGGGTTGGTCATGTGGCCAGAGTGAGCAGTAACCATGGGGGTAGCCCCTGTACTCTCCTGGTACCCTTGGAATTCCAGAAGAAATGGAAAGGCCCTCCTTTGAGTAGGTCATTTAGAGAGAGACAGAGAATGAACCAGAAAGAAGGGGTGGCTCCCTCTCCAAGTCTTGGTGAAGTTACATTCTATATAGTTCAGACAATGACTTAGAGCATTTGCCGAGTTGGCCTCAGGTAGACCAGTACCACGTTTCCAAACGAAGGGCAGTTTGAGATGTACATCAGTCCTTCTCGGTACCTTACTCATGATCGCCACATAGAAATAAAAGAACATTAAGGCCATCTGGATTTGTGTTGGAATATTGGAGCATGGAAGAATGTGACAGAAATGGTGACATGATGGACTACTGAATATTTGGAGGGGAGTGAGAGGTGAGAGGAAGGTCTGAGGGGAGCTGGACCATTTCAGGAGGAAGTAGCTTCTTGGCTCCCAAGGAATGATGATGTGTATTTACGAGTGACCCAAGATGGAGGAAGAAGAGAAAAAGAGTCTTGGTGATTCCCTGATGATGGACACTGAGGCACGCCTTTGTTGACCTTACATAAACAATAGTGACATCTCTTGTCTTTCTGGGGCAACTACCAGGGATGGTGAAGAAAGCCCCCAGAAAATTACTTGTCAACACTAAAAGCCACTACACACTCTTGTATGTAGTGACTCATTAGAGGAAAGGGGGATGGGGCCGATACTAGCAGAAGGAATCCAGATTCCATTGCTGCTAAGGAATATGAAGTCCTAGACAAAAAAAGAAGACTTTTGGGACACAGGTGGTGTATTCATGACTGCTGCCAAATGAAAATGAAAAAGGAGGAAGTCATTTTGGGAAACGAACAGTTGGCTATAAAATGGTGTCTGAGAATGGGATTTTGCATTTCTGGACTACAGCTTAAAATAGAGAACTGATGAGATGTTCGTCAGAGATGGAGCTCAGTTTAGGAATCTGATCACAGATGAAAATGGGTGGAAAAAATGGGCCCCACAATTCTGCCAAGCCAATTACCATAGAGAGCAATGGGAACCACATAAGAGGAAAAACAACTGCTAATTTGTGGGAGTCCATAGCCAAGAAGGGAATCACTGAGAAATTCCAGACTGTCAGATATCTCTACACATATCTACAAAATATATATAATTAAAGGATGACCCAGAGCTCCTTGAACTTCTTGAATATCTCCAGCCATGACATCTCTACTCCATCCCATTCAGGCTGCCATTGCTACTCCATTCCTCCTGGAAAAAATGTTCTCTGCCCCTGAAACCACTCTGGGTTTTGATTGGTCAGCTTAGACCTTGGCTTGCTCATGATTTTCAGGCCTTTCGCAGCACTTCCTGAACATCTCCAGCTCTCTTATACTTTGCCCTCCTTTCCAGATCCCATTTTGTCTTGTCTTCTCTCATTACAAGAGAAACTCCTTGGCAGAGACCATCTTGCTAGTTTGTATGGGTATCCTGAGTTTCTAGTGCAGCGCCTGACACGTAGTAAATGCTGAATCAAGGCTCCTTTCCTCTCTCACCTCTCTAAGTGGAACCCCTAGATGAAATTCTTCAGGAAAAGAAATGCAGGAAGGAACAAGAAGAAAAGACAGAGATGAAATGCATTAAAAAAACAAACAAACCTGTTCTTCCATGAAGTTATTTGGTACTCTGCCTCTGTCTCAGTTTTAAGGAGGTGAAGTTGACCTGTGAGGTTTCATCCATCCATCCACCCACCCACACATCCATCCATCCATCCATCCATCCATCCATCCATCCATCCATCCATCCATCCATCCATCCATTCATCTGTCTATCTGTCTATCTATCTATCGATCTATCTATCTATCTATCTATCTATCTATCTATCTGTCTGTCTGTCTGTCTGTCTGTCTGTCTGTCTTTCTCTTTATCCAATATATATATATAATATATATATATACACATATATATTTAATTTTTGATTTGTAGAGACCTCCATTCAGTTAGATATGGATATACACACATATCCCAAATGTCTATGGCAGTGATGGCAAACCTATGGCATGCGTGCCAAAGATGGCATGCAGAGTGCTTTCTGTGGATATTTAGCTGCCTCCCTGCCCCCCCCCCCGTTTATTACCAGAAAGACAGAGAAACTCAAGCAGAGTTGCTCCCCTCCCCCTCTCCATTATGCCTGATGACTTTTTTTTACATTCCCCACCCTTTCTCCCAGCAGCTCAATGGGAGTGCACAGGGGGTAAGGTGGGCAGCTCACAGGCAGCAGAGCTGGAGGGGAGAGGAGAACTTAGGCCACTCCCCTCCCCCTCACTATACTCATTGAGAACATTTTTCACTTTCCCCGCCCCTCTGCCTAGAAGCCCAATGGGAGTGCTTCCTCCCTCTCCTGTGTAGGGTAAGGGTGGGGCAGGGCATGCCCAGCACTTGGTGGTGGTGGTGGGGGCATGACACTTGGGATGGTGAACCTTTTAAAGCCAAAGTGGCAGGCCCTGCCCCCACTCTCCAGACCAAGATGTCCCAGGCGCTCTCCATTCTTGTCACTTTCCAAATTAAATGCCCCTCTCTGGCCACCATTCCTCTCTCTAGGTCTTGTCTCTTTCAACTGGAATACAAGGACCTCAAATACCCTTAGTCTTGGCCTCAGTTGCCTCATCTGTAAAATGAGGGAGTTGGACTGGACGACCTTTCAGGTCTCTTCCAACTCTAAGAGATCAATGATCGTAGGAGCCTAGGAGATCTTTGCCAAGCAGAAAATGGGGGCGATGTCAGAGGCAAGACTTGAACTCAGATCTTTCTGACTCCAAAGCTGGACCTCTTCCCACTAAACCACGCTGTCTCTGTCAGAGGTAGTTTAGAAGAAAACTTTTAAGTGCTGTACAAATAGGGGTTTGGGTGCTATTGTAGAATAGTAGTAATATAAATGAACAAATGAAACATTTTAAGTACTTGCTACACGCAGAGCATCTTGGATACAAAGAGCAAAGCAGAGGTAGTCCCTGCTCTCAAGGAGCTCATATTCTGAGGGGGAGACCCCACACAGGGAAGGATTCTGCCAAAAGTCCAGTGGAAATTTCCCATGATTCTTAGGGGATGGGTGCTCTTTCTTTAATGTCATTTTAACTGAAAAAATTCTATCGGGGGCAGCAAAGTGTCTCAGCAGATGGAAAGTCAGGCCTAGAGATGAGATATCCTGGGTTCCAATCTGGTCTCAGACACTTCCTAGCTGTGTGACCCTGGGCCAGTCACTTAACCCCCATTATCTTATTCTTATTTCTCTTCTGTCTTGGAACCAATACACAGTATTGATTCTAAGATGGCAGGTCAGGGTTTAATAAAAACAAACAACCTATCAGTTTCTGATGTTGAACCATCTGACCATGCCAAGGACTTTGGGAACAAGAAGTTTCCTTTCTGGATGAACCCCCTAGATGCCAGTGGCTCCCCTCCCAGATGCCTTCTCTTCATTGCTTCTGTGTTTGAGTATATATCCATGCTGTCTCCCCCATTAGAATGGAAGCACCTTGGGGGCAGGGACTGTCTCACTTTTCTCTTTGTGTACTCAGCACCCAGCACAGTACCTGTAACATGGTGGTTATTTAGTCATTTCATCATATTGAAATCTTGTGTGACCCCATTTGAAATTTTCTTGGCAAAGATCCTGGAGTGGTTTGTCATTTCTTCTCCAGCTCATTTTACAGATGAAGAAACTGAGGCAAACAGGATAAAGTGACTTGGCCAGGGTCTCGTAGCTAGTATCTGGAATACAGTAGGCACTTAATAAATGTTTGGTGATTAATTATGTTGTTACTCATTTTTCTGTAATTAAGGATTTGATCTGTCTCTTTTCCTTTCCAAGTCTTCCTCTCTCATTCTACCTCCTGCTTAAGGCTTCATCTATCTGTACCTTTCCCCCTACCCCAAGACAGAAAACTTTTCCAGATCCAAGTATATTGGCTTTTTCCTTTTCTTTTTGTTTTTTGCTGGCTGGAGGGGTGTGTCAGGTTTGTGGATGGGTGGGTGTAGACCCGTGATTTTATTAATGCAGTTGCCTCCCAGTGTGGAAATTCCATTCACTAATATGGATTGACAACTCAAATGTAACCTCTAGTCTTAGAGAGTTCCCTGGGGACACTGAGAGGTAATTTGTCCCAGGTTGTACAGCCAGTATGTGCCTTCCTGGCTCCACGGTCATTATTACTCCAGCCATAATGCTACAAGGCCTCCCCCCCCCCCCCCCCCCACGAGACTTAAGATCGAAAGGTCCCTACGTGGAGGAATGTGACTCTTACCCAGTGGAAAGAGACTGGATGTAGACTCAGGAGAGGCCTGGGCTGAAGCTCTGTGTCTGAATTTCCCAGCTGCGAGGCCCTGGGGACACCATATGACCGCTCATAGCCTTAGTTTATTTGAAATATGGAGGAAATAAGAGTTGCATGAAGTCCTTTGCAGACCTTGATCTTAGAGAAATGGGAGTTGTCGCTGGCCAAAGCCAAGGCCAAGGCCGGTGGGCTCCCTCCCTCTCTGCTACTCCTGAGCCCCATTTCCACATGCTGTGTGCTTTCTGCCAGGCTTTATTCTGCTTTGAAGAATAAAAGTAATAGGTTAAGGGCGAGATCTGTGGTTGCACAGATAGAGGGAACTCCTGGAGGAGGAAACCCCTCTACCACTGCAGGTCGGCCCCTTTCTTTGCAATTTATAATCTTAAGTTTACCTAGAGCAGGGGGCAGCTGGGTAGCTCAGTGGATTGAGAGCCAGGCCTAGAGATGGGAGGTCCTGGGTTCAAATCTGGCATCAGCCACTTCCCAGCTGTGTGACCCTGGGCAAGTCACTTGACTCCCATTGCCTAGCCCTTACCACTCTTCTGCCTTGGAACCAATACACAGTATTGATTCTAAGATGGAAGGGTGAGGGTTTAAAAAAAAAAGATTACCTAGAGCAGTGAGAAGTGGAGAGACTAACAATAAAATAGGCTACACTTAGTGACAATAAGTATTTGAATAACATTTATATTTATTCATCCATCCGGCTACCTGTTTCTATCTATGTATCCATCTGTATATGTTTCTATGTATCTATGTTTCTATCTAGATCTGTTTTTCTCTCTGTATCTATCTGTATATTTCTATGCATCTATATCTATATTTCCATCTATGCATCTCTCTCTCTCTATGTATATATCTATGTATCTCTTTTTCTGTGTATTTTTATGAATCTCCATCCATCCATCCATCCATCCATCCATCTATCCATCTCTTTCTGTCTCTCTCTGTCTCTGTCTCTTACCATCTGTCTTAGTATCAATTCTAAGGCAGAAAAAGGACAAGGGCTAGGCAATTGGAATTAAATGACTTGCCCAGGCTGACATGCCTAGGAAGTGTCTGAGGTCAAATTTGAACTCAGGTCCTCCTGACTCTATTCATTGTACTACCACTTTGCTGCCTTAATAATATTTTCTTTTAAAAGAGGTTAAATGGGGGGCAGCTGGGTAGTAGAGATGGGAGGTCCTGGGTTCAAATCTGACCTCAGACACTTCCTAGCTGTGTGACCCTGGGCAAGTCACTTAACCCCCATTGCCTAGCCCTTATCACTCTTCTGCCTTGGAGCCAATACACAGTATTGATCCCAAGACGGAAGGTAAGGGTTTAAAAAAAAAAGAGTTTAAATGACTAACCCAGTATCAAAGTCAATATACAATAGAGGCAAGATTGAATTCTGCATTTCCTTTTTCTGAGGCCAACATGCCATCTCTGGTGCTATGCTGCCTCTCAAGAATAATCATAACAATGGTAATAAGACAGTACGGTCTAATGGTTAAAGACGACCTTGGCTGCAGGAGGTTCTGCCTCTACTGGGCTCTAGTGGGCATATTGGATGCGTTCCCTACACCCCCAGTTCCCCAGGCAGCTCTAAGGCCATAGGTTGTCCTCTGGTCTCCACATTGCAGTGGAGGCTTCTCAATATGGATGAAATCACAGATCTGGACCAATGCAACCCAAGAGGATGATAACAAGAAGAAGAACGGACGCTTCTGTGACCCTGTTTGGCTCCCCGAGTGTTTTACATCTGCGATCTCATGACATCCTGTGCATTTCACATCGGATTCAATAGTGTCACGGTGTCTCTCCCCTCTCTTAGATGCTGGTGAAGCTGGAGGGCTAATTAAATAATGTCTGTGATATGTTCGGAGCTCTTTGGAGAAAGGCACTATAGAAATGCAAGATGTTATTCTCTGGGAACACACTGTACTCTTCTTTAGGTCTGCATATCCAACCTCCACTGGAGACCCGGGGCAGCAGCTGTTGCAGGCTTTCGTCCTAGCTGACTCATCCCATGACCTTGGGAAGGTTCCTTTGCTTGCTTATTCTTTGGTGTCTTCCTACCACCCAGGAAAAGAGGAAGAATGATACTGGCTCCCTTTGGAAGAAATCTGCATGAAAACAAATGAGCAGCTTCTCCTACGCTACTCCCATCCACCGGGGGCCCAAGTGTTTGCCCCCTGTGCTTCTGGGGCCCTTAGATTTCCACCTTCCATAATTAGAAAGCCCAAGACCCAAAAAGAAGGGGTGGGCAGGTACAGTAGAGACAGAACCACAGCAGATGCCTCAGAAGAAAGAGCCTTTCCCAGTGAAGACCTTCACACCCCCCTTATTCTTTGCTGCTTCCCCATGGTGGCTCCCCTCCTCTCCACCTGGGATGCTTTCTCCTACTGTTTTCTTCTGCAAGTCTACCAGTCTTTCTAGTGATGTTGTTAGCTGTTATTTATGTCACTCCCATTTCCAAAGGGATCTCTCTCTTCTCCCTCCTCCCCTCTTCCCTTCTGAGTCATCCCTTGTAAGAAAGAAAAATAAAAGAAGGAGCAAAGACCAAAACAGGTCAATAGAACTTGTCAATACATTAGCCAAGCTGCACTGTTCTGCATCCATAGGCTCCCACTTTTGCCAAGGAGAGAAGGAGGTTCATTTCTTTTGTACTGGGGGGCAGGTTTGATCATTGTGATTGCTGTAGGTCCATAACCTCATAGATCAAGGTATGAAAGGACCTCAGAGATCATTGAGCCCAAGTCCCCTCATTTTACAGATA
This sequence comes from Monodelphis domestica, assembly GCF_027887165.1. Classification (NCBI taxonomy): domain Eukaryota; kingdom Metazoa; phylum Chordata; class Mammalia; order Didelphimorphia; family Didelphidae; genus Monodelphis; species Monodelphis domestica. The sequence goes on along the minus strand of NC_077227.1, from coordinate 743,076,009 downwards.
GAGAAACTGAGGCCCAACAAGGGTAAATCGAACTGGGATCACATGTTTGGTCAGTACCAGAGGTAGGATTTGAACCTGGGTCTTCTTGACAAAATATCCATTCTGCCAGGCAGCCTCTAAAGTCTTTCAAGTCCCAACTCAGTGAGCACACCCAATTCTCCAATCCTTCCCAACCAAACTGGAGCTTACTCTTGACTGTTTGTCAAAATAAATTTTATTGATAGATTTGGGGGCAGAACTAGATGGATGACATGACCCCTGCATGAATAATCAGAAGCCTGGAGTGCCTGGACTGGCTAGATCATTTGCTAGCTGAGTGACTTGTGGACTCTGACTGTTCAATTAGCCATTTGACCTCTTGGAGTGTTAATGGAAAGAGTACTGCTTCTGGAGTCAGAAGTCCTGGGTTCAAATTCTATCTTTGTGTGATCTGGGGCAAGTCACTTAACCTGGCTGGTCCTCAGTTTCCCTATCTGTACAATGAAAGGATTGGCTTATATGACCTTGAATATCCTTTCTATTACTAAAGCTGGTGATCCTCAGAAGACAGACAGTCTATTGCCAACCTGAACTCTGACTCCGTTTTGCCTCCTTAACACCTTTCCTGATGAAGCCTGCAGGGATGTAGGGCCCCCTCCATGTCAGCACTGGGCCTCCCAGGAGGCCTTGCAGTATGGAGCAATTCACTTTAAGTGTAAATCAGAGTAATTGTCATCTCACATTTCTGCAGGGCTTTAGTGTTTGCAAAGCAACCAAAATTCTAAATAGTGAGATAGAACAAGGATTATTATATGCCAGTGTACAGATGAGGCTAATGGGGCTCAGAAAAATTAGGCCATTTCCCCAGAGACACATAGATTTGAACTCAGATCTTTCTTGGTTTTTATTTAACTATTCTTTTCATTTTAGGACATTTCCTCTCTGTTTAATTAGCTTTGCTGTTGTTGAATATAAAGTGCATAATAAAGTTTGTTTTTTAAACCTTTACCTTGTATCGTAGAATCAATTCTGTGCATTAGTGCCAGGGAAGAAGAGTGGTAAGGGCTAGGCAATGGGGGTTAAGTGACTTGCTCAAGGTCACACAGCTGGTAAGTGCCTGGGGCCAAATTTGAACCCAGGACCTTCCATCTCTAGACCTGGCTCTCAGTCCACTGAGCCACCCAGCTGACCCCCATAATAAAGTATTTATGTAAACCCAACTTGACTTTTTTGGAGGGGAGGGAGTGATCCCCAAATTGGCTATGTTGGTCCCATGGGAGCCCCTGTAAGCCAGAGGCAGGAGCACAAAGAACCACCACTACTTTTCGAGTCCCCTTTCGCACTTGGCCAGGACCCAGTTGTTTATAACTTGACCCTCGAACTGGAACGCAACAACCTTTTTGCTAAAACAACAAGAAGAAACCCGCCAGCCCCACCGAGAGAAGAACGAATGAATGAATGAAAGGGAAACGGTCATTAAGGATTTCTTTGGTGCCAAATCGTTTGGTGAGCATTGGAGGTGGAAATGCAGACGACAGAATGTAGACAGTTTACATTCTAGTAGAGAGAGGACACATGTAAGAAAGTGAGGCCAAGGAAGAGAGTTTTGATTTGCAAAGTCTCAGGGGTAGTTAGCGGGAACTTAGGGCAGGTCCGCCATTTTGTTCTCCCATTTTAGTGGCAGGGACTGTGCTGATTCAGTTACCTTTCTCAGAGCAAGAGGTGGAAAATGAGGAGCGGCTAGGTATTAGTGATTTGTCTCCCAAGGTTTTCATTGCTTTTCTGGAATGCTTGGACCAATTCCCAGCTCCTTCACAGTGGATTAGTTTGTTCCACAGTGTCCCCTTCCCTCTGTGACTGACAATTGACATTAAAAAAAAAACAACTCTTACCTTCCATCTTGGAATCACTACTGTGTGTTGGTTCCAAGGCAGAAGAGTGGTAAGGGCTAGGCAATGGGGGTTAAGTGACTTGCCCAGGGTCACACCGCTAGGAAGTATCTGAGGTTAGATTTGAACCCAGGACCTCATGACTCCAGGCCTGTCTCTTCATCCACTGAGCTACTTAGCTTCCCCCAGATGTTTATATATTTTGACTGCAACTTATTAAAGAAAAAGGGCCTAGTGCTTTCTGTCCTAGAGACGGAAGTATGATTTCTAGAATTGAAAGGAGGAAGCCAGGATGATGAAGATGTGAGACCATAGCCTGGCAGAAATCAGAGTCCTAGCTCCTAATCTCTATGTAGAGCTAGCCCCCATTTATAAGAGGAGGGTTTGGGCTGGTATTATCTAAAGCCTGTAGCAGTTCTACTCTCCTGGGGCTCTTTGAGAAAAATCTACCCATCCCAAGAGTTTGGCGACCACGAATTCTTCCTGAGACCCCGTTTGGTGGAGAGTGAGCAGTGCCCGATTGGTGTTGCTGAGGGAGCTATGTAATAAGCCTCAGAAGAATGGGAGAGACTTTTGGCTAAGTGGGAAGTCTGGACTCCAGCCAGTTCTCTCTGCTCTTGCTGGGCCAACTCTGGGAACCACCTGTACATGCCCACAGGGTTGATCCCTGCTTTGGAATAGGAGCATGTGGGGTCCTTTTAAAAGATTAGGTGCTGCCAACTGGAGGACCAAAGAAGTGAAATGACTGTTCAACTCAAGAATTCAACTCACTGGACACTTAGTTCCACAGGATTTACAACAGGAACATCCCATAATAAGAAGCCCCCCCAGTCTAACGCTCTCATTTTACTGAGAAGGATACTGAGGTCTAAGACGCAAAATGATTTCTCTAGGTCACATAGGCAGCAGGGAAACCAAGTCTTAACTTGACTGTTTGAACTTTGATGAGGATGCTCTTTTTTCTCTGCATTTATTGAGGGTCTTCTGTATTCAGGAATTCTTTTTTTTTTTTTAACTCTTACCTTCCGTCTTGGAGTCTGTGTATTGGCTCCAAGGCAGAAGAGTGGTAAGGGCTAGGCAATGGGGGTCAAGTGACTTGCCCAGGGTCACACAGCTGGGAAGTGTCTGAGGCCAGATTTGAACCCAGGACCTCCTGACTCTAGACCTGACTCTCGATCCACCAAGTCACCCAGGTGGCCCCTGTATTCAGGAATTCTGTTAGGCATTGTGGGAGATGAGAGAGCATTCCTGCTCTTAAGGAGCTTACAGTACAGGAGGGATATAAGACATGGGCAGAAGTAACTCACACAGGTCAGAGTATGAAAAGAAAATAATAAAAGTGCTGTCACTTCACTAGTTAGATAATAATAACAACAACAATTTTGTTGTTTTTCAGTACATTTGACTCTTCATGACCCCATCTTGCTATTTTCTTGACAAAGATACTAGAGTGGTTTGCCATTTCCTTCTCCAGAGTGTCCTTATTTCTCACAATGAAGAATTGAGACAAATAAGGGTTAAGGGACTTCTTCAAGGTCACACAGCTAGTAGATACCTGAGGCGGAATTTGAACTCACATCTTCTAGACTTCAGGTTCAGCACTCTATCCACTGGGCCACCGAGCTGCCCAAAATAACAATAGCTAGCCTTTATATGGCTCCACTATGTGCCAGGCACTGTGCAGAGCCCTTTACAAACATTATCTTATTTGATCTTTATTAACAACCCTGGGAGGCAGATACTATTCTTATCCCCATTTTATAGATGAGAAAACTGAGGCAGACAGAAGTTAAAGGACTTGTCCACAGTCATACAGTTCTTTTGAAGCTAAATTTGAATTCAGACCCAGTATTCTTATTCATTCTGCCACCTAGGTTCCTCTGACCATGCCATGTCACATATTTTCTGATCCAAGTTACTTAAACTTTTTTTCTCCTCTAAAGGCTGAGATTCTTTTCTTTTTTTCTTATCCTTTTTTCGTCTCATAGAAATCTTTGGTCGTGTGATGAAGTCCATGGGTATCTTCTCAGAAAAGAGTTGTAATGCATAGGATTGCAAAGGAAACCATAATAAAACCAAGCAAACAACAAACAAGTTTGTGGACTCCAGGTTAAGAACCTCTGAGCTGAGGACACTGCCCATCTGTTCTAAATATATTTTACAGGGAGCAACTGGGTGGCTCAGTGGATTGAGAGCCAGGCCCAGAGATGGGAGGTCCTGGGTTCAAATTTGACCTCAGCTACTTCCTAGCTGGGTGACCCTGGGCAAGTCACTTCACCCCCATTGTGTAGCCCTTACTGCTCTTCTGCCTTGGAGCCAATACACAGTATTGATTCTAAGACAGAAAGTAAGGGTTTTATATATATATATATTCATAATACATTTATGGTTAAAAGACCCAGCTGTACACCCAAATGATTTTCCTAAAGCATAGGTCTGTCCTGCCCCTACTGGATAGACTCCAATGTCTTTTATTACCTCTTGGGTCAAATACTGGTGTTTTCCCCAATCGAATATATGTAACGTCACCCTCCAGGTCCATCAGCATGGACCTCTCTTCTCTCCAAGGATGGAGACTGATTTCTTGACGGTCCATGCATGCCTTGTGAGTGGAGTTGGCGAGTGCTCGAGGGAAGGGAGGTCGTGCGCTCCCAAAATCCGGCTTTGAGAGAGGAGACACGAAGTTCCAACCTCTTCTTCATGGAGAGGTCCTGGAAGGGATGGGAAGACTCTGGGAGGAGACAGATGTGGAGATAAGCTGCTAAGTGGGTAAAGAAATGTCCGTCCTGTCTCTCTCCCCAGCTTACCACACTAGAGACCTCAAGGAATTTCCCCTCGAGTCTGATGTGGCCTCTCTCCAGCTTAAGCTGAGAAATCTCGCTCTTTGTGGAGGAGCTCATTCGGGTACCTTCTCTGATTTCAGTTTTCTAGTGGTTTACTTGCTATTTGCTACACGTGGTCTTTGTGCATCTGGCCTTGGGTAGGAAGGCCATCAAGCCTCGAACATGGAGACTGGGACATTCCTCTTGCATGAAGGGATGGCACTCAGAAGACCTCTTCAACCCAAAAATGATTCCCCCGGGCTAGATAGCTATAGTTCTGGCCAAATACCCCCGCTTTAGAGAGAACAGAGTTGCTAGCTTTAGGGTTATAGCAACTGAGGCAAAGTAAAAGGAGCAGAACCAGAATCTTGCTCTGCACAATGATTGCAACAATGTAAGTGGGAGGGGGCAGCTGGGTAGCTCAGTGGATTGAGAGCCAGGCCTAAAGATGGGAGGTCCTAGGTTCAAATCTGGCCTCAGACACTTCCCAGCTGTGTGACCCTGGGCAAGTCACTTGACCCCCATTGCCTAGCCCTTCCCACTCTTCTGCCTTGGAGCCAATACACAGTATTGACTCCAAGACGGAAGGTAAAAGTTTAAAAAAACAAACAAACAATGTAAGTGGGAAAAAGGCAAAAATGAAGCCCAAGTTGGGGTCATTGTGATGACCCATCCTGGCCACGGAAGAGAGGTGAGGAAATTCTCTCATAGTAAACCCTACATGTTGTCTAGAGCCTCCTGACTGGTCTATTCTCACCTCCAATCCATCCTTCACACAGTGGCCAAAGCGATTTTCTTAAAACGTTGCTATGACCGTGTCACCATCTTGCTCCACAAACTTCAATGGCTCCCATGTCATCTCCAGGATCAAATACAAGCTTCTTTGTGGGTATTGAAAGATGTTCCCAGAGTGACTCCGATAGACCTCTGGAGGCTCATTTCATCATTTTCCCCCTTCATACCATCCACGATCCAGCTGAACTGGCCTTCGTACTATCGCTTCTACATCCCACTCCATCCCAGAGGCTGTCCCTGGTCCCTGACTTGTTCCCCTTCTTCTCTTCACCTTTCAGGATCCCTTCCAAGGACAACTCCACTATCCCCTTCCATCGGAGGCCTCTCCCAAGAGTGAGTGCTCTTCTGCCCAGAGATTACTTTGTGTTTGCTAGACCCATACTCCTGTGTGTATGTTGTTTCCTCCCAGGAAAATGCAAGCTCCTGGAGGCCAGGGGTTGCTTCCTTTTTGCCTTGATGTCCCCCAACACCTAATGTACAATAGGCCCCCAATAGTGCTTATGGAAGTGGGGGATTGTGGGTATAACATGCAATGTAACAACAAATGGCAGTCACAGTCAGGTTTTTTTTTAAAAGCCCCTATTAAATATGTTCACTCAACACACATTTCCATATTGTTCACATAACCCAGTGGAATTGCTTGTCAGCTCCGGGAAGGGAAGGAAAAGAGGAGGGAGACAACATGAATCATGTAACTTTGATGGAAAAAATAAATTAAAAATAAAAAAGCCCATACTTCTGTCTTAGAATCAGTATCAAGTATCAGTAAGGGCTAGGCAATTTGGGGTTAAGTGACTTACCCAGGGTCACAAGTATCTGAAGTCAGATAGGAACTCAGGACTTCTTGGCTCTATGCCTGACTCTCTATCCACTGTCTTTCCTATAATATAAATATTTCTTATATACATAGATAAATATTGATTAAACATTCACCTTCTGTCTTAGAGCCAACACTATATATTGGGTCTGAGGCAGAAGAGCAGAAAAGGCTAGGCAGTTGGAGTATTAATGACTTACTCAGGGTGACACAGCCAGGGGGTATTTGAGACCAGATTTGAACCCAGGATCTCCTGCCTCTGGGCTTGGCTTTCAATCCACTGAGCCACTCAGCTGCCCCCAATACATTTCTCCGAAATTAATCCAGGCTGTGGTAACAGGGAGGGATTGGTGAGACTTCTTTGTGATTCCTTCCAGCTTGAAAAACCTGTGATTCCCTCATTTCTGTTTTATGGATGGGTGACTTTCCCATAAGTTTGAGGGCCTTACTTGAGTCAAAAAAGGTCATTCAGTGACATGGCTGTCAAGCAACTCAACTGTCATGCTCTCTCTTCTGTTCTCTGTTCTTAGATCTTTCCCACCTACATCATTGTGCCATTTGCTAAGTGTTATTCTTGACTTAGCATCTTACAGGTTGGTGGTTCTAATGAATTTCATGACCTGTGTGTGTGTGTGTGTGTGTGTGTGTGTGTGTGTGTGTGTGTGTGTGTGTACAGTGACAGGCAGCTCTACACACAGCCTGCTAAGTAGAGAGTGCAAAGAATTTTCATCCTCGCACGACCCCTCCCAAGGCTTTCTCTCCTCATTTTCTAGCCTGCGAACAAATAGGCAAGGTGCTGGCAGGAGGAGATCAGCCTTGTAATAACGAGCCAGTTCTGTGACATTCAACTTCAGAAGCATTTTCCATGACAGCTGAAAATAACCCTACCCCACTTGTCCGCTGTGGTCTCTTACTTGGTTGTTCCTTTGTTTGGTGCCAGGATTAGAGCAACTGGCGAGCCAGCCCTGGGCTTCCAGGGAGAAAGCCGGATTAATAATAGCTGACATTTGTGTATTGCTTTATAATTCATGCAATACTTTGGGTTTTCAGTGGGGCTTTGCCACATTCTGGCCCCCTAGTTCCCCTTCTCGTCTAATAAAAAAAAGCAGTGAGGCGTTACTATTATCCTCATTTTATAGCTGAAAAAACTTGAGAATGTCCCTGTGACTACATAGCTAGTAAGTGTCTGAGACTGAATTTGAACTCAGATTCTTACAATCTCAAAGTGCAGCCAGCCCCCTCTCCGGTCCACCATGAAAATCTGCTGGGCTCTGTCTTGCTTTCTCTCCTAATGGAGCTGGTTTGAACTCACTGAGTGATGAGCTGGCTGTGGTCATGGATTCCGGAGTGGAACCCACAGACATTTCCTGTGAACAGGATTGAAAACCCATCCGGAGCTTTTAGTGACACTGATAAACCCCTGGGGACTTGTGGTGATGGTGAGGGGCTTCCGGGCTGCTGGGAGTTCAGTGAATTATTCTTTATAGTCTCAAAATGCTTGTCAAGGAAACAGCAAAACACCCAGGCATAGATATCACCCTCCCTGCACGATTCAGGAGGGATTGATTGGCAAATAAGCATGTGGCCCCACACAGACGAGCTCAAAGAAATTGCTCACTATTCAAGTGTTCCATCCTCAGCATGAATCCTCTCTTAGATTTCTGAAGCACTGATTCCAAAGCAGTTGGGCTGTCCCAAGTCCAGAGCCATCAAAGGGCCTCTCTACCCCCAAACAACTCCTCATTTAGCTTTCTTTAAAATTTGAGGTAATATCACTAAGGCATTTCTTCCTATCTTATTTTATTTTAAACCCTTACCTTCCATCTTGGAATCAATACTGTGTATTGGTTCCAAGACAGAAGAGTACTAAGGGCTAGGCAATGGGGGTCAAGTGACTTGTCCAGGGTCACACAGCTGGGAAGTGTCTGAGGCCAGATTTGAACCTAGGACCTCCCTTCCCTAGGCCTGGCTCTCAATCCACTGAGCTACTGAGATACCCAGCTGCCCCCTCTTCCTATTGTCTTAAAAGAAAGTGTAGCAACAGAGCAGCCCAGGCTCAGCAGGCTGTAGGGGCTCCTCTCCCACTAAGGGGCAAGCTCTGGACTCATGTGTGACCTTAAACCTGGGGGAGCCTGGCTTCTAAAGAGAAGGGCCAGGATCTTTCTTGTCTCTGGTCTTTTATGTCCATATCTGAGTCCCAGAGAAATTCGCATAACACGAACTTAGTAGGTTTGCCTTGAGTCTCTCCAAAACAAAATAGAAAGATTCTCAAAGTGTGATGGAAACCAGCTATTTATTTCTTCCACAAAAGAGATGCTTCTTCATTACAAAATGTATAATGAATAGTTTAGATTATATTAAATTAAAAGCCAATGTAACCAAAATTAGAAGGGAAGTAACAAACTGGGAACAAATTTATAACAAAAATCTCTGTCAAAGGTTTAATTTCTCAAATTTATAAGGAACTAAGTCAAATGTCCATTCCCAAATTGATAAATGGTCAAGGGACATGAATAGGCAGTTTTTTTGATGAAGAAATCAAAACTATCAATAATCACATGAAAAAGTGTTCTAAATCCCTCTTGATTAGAGAGATGCAAATCAAAACAGCTCTGAGGTACCACTTCACACCTAGCAGACTGGCTGATATAACAGTAAAGGAAAGTAATAAGTGTTGGAGGGGATGTGGCAAAATTGGGACACTAATGCATTGCTGGTGGAGTTGTGAACTGATCCAACCCTTCTGGAGGACAATTTGGAACTATGCCCAAAGGGTGATAAAAGACTGTCTGTCCTTTGATCCAGCCATAGCACTGCTGGGCTTGTACCCCAAAAAGATAATAGGGAAAAAGACTTGTACAAGAATATTCATAGCTGCACTCTTTGTGGTGGCCAAAAATTGGAAAATGAGGGGATGCCCTTCAATTGGGGAATGGCTGAACAAATTGGGGTATATGTTGGTGATGGAATACTATTGTGCTAAAAGGAATAATGAACTGGAGGGATTCCATGTGAATTGGAAAGTCCTCCATGAACTGATGTAGAGTGAAATGAGAAGAACCAGGAGAACATTGTACACAGTAACTGAAACATTGTGGGATGATCAAATGTAATGGACTTTGCTACTAGTAGCAATGCAATGACCCAGGACAATTCTGAAGGACTTATGAGAAAGAATGTATCCACATCCAGAGAAAAAACTATGGGAGTAGAAATGCAGAGGAAAAAAAAACATATAATTTATCACTTGTTTATGTGGGTATATGATTTGGGGTTTTGGTTTTAAAAGATTGCTCTCTTACAAAAATGAATAATATAGAAATAGGTATCAAGTGATAACACATGTATAACCCAGTAGAATTGCTTATGGGCTCCAGGAGTGGGGAGGGAAGAGGGGAAGGAAAGAAAATGAATCATGTAACCATGGGAAAATATATTTTAAAAAATAATTTAAAATTGAGAGCCAGGCCTAGAGATGGGAAGTCCTAGGTTCAAATATGCCTCAGACACTTCCCAGCTGTGTGACCCTGGACAAGTCACTTGACCCCCATTGCCTAGCCCTTACCACTCTTCTGCCTTGGAGCCAATACACAGTATTGACTCCAAGGCGGAAGGTGAGGGTTAAAAAAAAAGAAAAAAAAAAGAAATGCTTCTTAAAGCAAAAGAGTAGGTTGAGGCAACCAGTTAGTTGGAGCAATCAGGACTAGTAACTGACCCACTCCATTTTGTAACCCAGCCATGTAGTTATATACCAGTTTTATTGCAAGGGGGAATCTGACTGCCCAATAAGGGAAGTAGTGTCCCCAGTTCTCACATTCATTGCCTCATCACCCTCATTCCAGTATCTTGGGTATAGTGGCTAATTAGATAATATAATAAAATTTGTTAGGGCTCAAAGACTAAGAGGATTCACAGAAAGAGAGAAAGTTTAAAAAAAAAAAGGCACCCAGTACACAGACTTAAATCATCTGGGGCCATTCACTTATTCCCTTATAGAAAAGAGAATGCTCAGCACAAAAAACTCACAGCATGCATTACAGAATGATCAGTATTAGTAGTTTGCTTATGACTATTGTTGCAATATGCTAGAAGGCTGTTAGATAAGCCTCATCAAGACTCAGCACACTTTGGCAATTCTGCTAATTAGCCATTTAGCATTTCATTTCTGCACTAGACATTGTCTGATCACATACACAACCTTGATTTTTGTGTGTGTGTGACCTCTCTCTGGATGGCAGTTGGATTGTCCAATGCAGACATTTCCCTCTGTGCCAAACTGCCTGTCAAAAAAGAATGGAGAAAAAGGTAGTGTATGCAGAAGCAGTATGCAGACAATGGAACCTTGGGGATCACAGAGACTAAGAATCAGGTCTCTAAACATATGCTTAACACAAATTATTTGTAGTAATAAATGAGAAATTCCGAATTTAGTAGATTGTAGCTAACTTATACCCATCCAGTATTTCTTTGTTACCCTCTACATTTCCTTCCTTCCTTCCTTCCTTCCTTCCTTCCTTCCTTCCTTCCTTCCTTCCTTCCTTCCTTCCTTCCTTCCTTCCTTCCTTCCTTCCTTCCTTCCTTCCTTCCTTCCTTCCTTCCTTCCTCCCTCTCTTCCTCCCTCCCTCCCTCCCTTCCTTCCTCCCTCCCTCCCTCCCTTCCTTCCTTCCTCCCTTCCTTCCTCCCTTCCTCCCTTCCTTCCTCCCTTCCTCCCTTCCTCCCTTCCTTCCTCCCTTCCTTCCTTCCTTCCTCCCTTCCTTCCTTCCTCCCTTCCTCCCTTCCTCCCTCCCTCCCTCCCTTCCTCCCTTCCTTCCTTCCTTCCTTCCTTCCTTCCTTCCTTCCTTCCTTCCTTCCTTCCTTCCTTCCTTCCTTCCTTCCTTCCTTCCTTCCTTCCTTCCTTCCTTCCTTCCTTCCTTTCCTTCCTTCCTTCCTTTCCTTCCCTCCTTCCCTCCTTCCTTTCCTTCCCTCCTTCCCTCCTTCCTTCCTTCCTTCCTTGTTAGAATGGGTGGTCAACAAAAATTATAATTAACCCTTAAGTCTCAAGAATGTTAATAGCTAGATTTATTAGTAAGAAAAAAAATAAGAGAGAAATATAAAAAGAGGTGAAGAATTTCCTAGCTTAATAATCCAAAGCCTAACAATTCAGTGTCTGTCTCCGAATCTCAGGCTCAAAAAATACCCCCCCCCCCCAGCTTCCTGCTGGGTCTCAACTTCTAAATCCTTTCTACACCCACTAGCTCTCTCACATCACTCCTCAGGAACCAATCACAATCCTCAATTAGCCTAGCACCACGCAGTGGGGCAGTGCCTGTGGGATCAATTCCCTGGTTGCTGATTCACCCAAATTCAAAACAAATGGAAGGAAAGTCTAAATCTCTGATTGATCAGATAAAAATACAAATGGCCATTTCACCCTTCCTTCCTTCCTTCCTTCCTTCCTTCCTTCCTTCCTTCCTTCCTTCCTTCCTTCCTTCCTTCCTTCCTTCCTTCCTTCCTTCCTTCCTTCCTTCCTTCCTTCCTTCCTTCCTTCCTTCCTTCCTTCCTTCCTTCCTTCCTTCCTTCTCCCCCTTACCTTCCATCTTAGAATGAGTACTATGCATTGGTTCTAAGGTAGAAGAGCAGTAAGGGCTGAGCAGTGGAGGTTAAGTGACTTGCCCAGGGTCAAACAGCTAGGAAGTATATAAGACCAGATTTAAACCCAGGACCTCTGGTCTCTAGGCGTCCCTCTCAATTCACTTAGCCACCAAGATTTCTTTTAACAATCTTGGTGACCTCAACAACCCCACTGGAACCTTTTGATTGCATGATTATCTTTTGGTGAGCCTGCTCAGACTCTGGAGCTGGCCTTTGGACTTTTGTCTGATTGCAGACAAGAGTGGCCTCTCTCAACTCTTGGTCAGCTCATGCAGTGGTTGGAGCTCAGAGAATAAAGAGAAATGGGTCCCAAGCCCCAAATGAATTCTCTCTCATTTGTGCATGAAGAAATGAGAGCCCTGGAGATATTATGTACGTTATTACTGTTTCTTTGTTGGCAGTTTTTTTTGTTTTATTGTTGGGAGTTTTTTGAAACCATTGAAACAGAAATGCTGTTAACATGAAAAATGATGCCTAGAGAGCGTTACAATCCCATCCTCTGAAAAAGAGCTCCTTTTTTGGTCTGGATGCTGTCAGGTGATGAATTGAGCTGTTTAAAGAATGTGATCAAAATGTCTGAAATCTGCTAAATATTTAAGTGGGTACATTTTTCTTTAAAATGGATAATAATAATCACTTACCACTTGGGGGGAAAGTAGCAAAGATCCTCTTGGCCCTGCTGACAGCATGTTGTAAAATGCTAAAAGAAAACAATTTGAGAAAGGAGGACTGCTCCCAGTCAAAGTTGGGGGGGGGCTTAGAAGTCTGCCTATGATGAAAAATGAGTTTTATCTGCAATTATTTGACAATTGCAAATGTCCTTGTTAATGAATAGAGACATATGACAAAAGGGGGGGGGAGAAAGTGGGTGATCCTGCCATTTGAATACCCTCAGATTGAAATTTACTGAATTGCCATAATCTAGGGGCTACAGGGGGCAGCTCAGTGGATTGAGAGCCAGGCCTAGAGATGGGAGGTCCTAGGTTCAAATCTGACCTCAGATACTTCGCAGCTGTGTGACCCTGGGCAAGTCACTTGACCCCCATTGCCTAGTCCTAACCACTCTTCTGCCTTGGAGCCAATAAGACAGAAGGTAAGGGTTTAAAAAAAAAGAATCTAGGGGCTACAGATATGGTTTGGTGTGCCAAGACCAGTGGAGCCACTGGGTAGACGCTTTTCCAGTCATGCTACTCCCAGGGTTGCTGAGAAGATGACCTGGATCTATCACTCCCATATGAGGCCTGCCTCGATGGACCTCAGCCCAGCAGAGCACACAACCCCATATCAATCGTTGGCTCCAGTTAAGCTAAAAGGAGATGGCAACCCCAATGAGTGGTCCCTGGACATCTGTTTATTTGAGCCTACTGATTAGGACCTTCTCCCTTCACCTGTCATCTAGCATATATTTAGTTTCTAGGTTTTCTGCCCTGTTTCTTCCACTTGGGGTTGGGACATTAGAGACGCCCAGTCTTTATGTGCACTTAATCCAAAATGCCAACCACACCTGTAATTGGACTAATTGTTGGATAGGCACTGATACCCTGGCCCCACCCCCTTTTAAAAACCCCTAACTATCTGTCTTAGAATCAATACGTGTATTAATTGCAAGGTAGGAGAATGGTAAGGGCTAGACAATGGGGGTTAAGTGACTTGCCCAGGGTCACACAGCTGGGAGGTGTCTAAGGCCAGATTTGAACCCAGGCCTGGCTCTCAATTCACTAAGCCATCTAGCCGTCCACTCATACCTCTTTAATCTTGGAGAAGAAATACCCCTGATGGCAGTGGGGACAGGATGACCAGGATTTTGCCATCAGTATGGGAAATTATAAGAACAAAGCTAATTGTACTGCTGTAGGGATGGAATGGGAATTCCTCAATATCCTTTACATATGACTGGAAGAAAATGAGTAACATCTCCCAGCTTTCTCTGCTGCTGTGGCTACGCTATACTATAAGGCCATCCCTATTGTGTTATGAACAGAATGGGACACATGGCCAGATAATGGGATGGCAGGCAGTATATGCCCATATCCATCTCCCAGTTAACTGTACTATGTAAGAATATAATCATCCATGGGGACTGGGGACACGTAGAGACTGTTTTCTCTCCAGGGGACCAGACATACACCGATGGGCTTTTAGGGAAGCCCCTCTCAATTTTCTCTTTGTGCAATAAGAAAACCTATTATTGGCTTCTCAAAAATTGGCAGGGATGCTGCAGGATGGGCAGAGCTGTTTTTGGCCTCTGAGCCACATCTCTCCTACCTACAAGCACATACTGATTCGGCAAGCATTCATCTCTCTAGATATCTGCCTTTTGTAGGACAACCTAAATTCTCCTTCGATGCCTTATTGCCCATGTCCCAGACCACCCACAGCTCCTGCAGTCCAGCCCTCCTAAACAGAATGAACAGGTTTTGACAAGTCTTCATCAGTGAGAACAGAGATACGGTGGAGGACCTTGGTAGGAGGTTGGTCCATGACCTCAGGACTGTATCCTTACAAAATCGACTGGTTCTAGACTTCCTGGGTAGAGATGGGAGGAGGATGCACTCTTATAGGTCAGGGGTACAACTCCAACAGCATTCATACCCATTTAGACTTTGTCCTGAAAGCCTGGGATGAGTTCTGGGTGGAAAGGAAGGAGCATTGGTCTCCATAGCAGTGGCTAACATCATGGCTATCCAATATTTCATGGCTAAAGTATTTGTCTTCTATTGGTCTTCCTTATAGGAATCATTTGCTCTGTGTGTTTATAGCATCTTCCCTGGTGGAAGAATTCCCAAGATAACTCCCAAATTGGGAGCAGCAGATATTAAGATGATGCAGGTGAGGAGAGAGGGACAACGTTGGTCTGACTGTGATGCTACACCTTGAATATGGATAGCACCAAAGGGTTGTATGAAGCCAGCTTCTTGTGTGGAGTCCGTCTGAGTGATTTCCATGTTGAGAACTTGTTTAAACTTTGGGCATGTGGGTAGCCAGCCGTCAGGAGATCGAGGTTCAGAAATATCCTGGACACTAGTTGATATGAATCCCAACTCCCCATGATTCTATAATGAGGGAGGAAGCTGAAAGCACTAATCCCTGGCTAATATGATAGCAAAGGAAAGTAATGAATGCTGGAGGGGATGTGGCAAAGTAGGGACATTAATTCATTGCTGGTGGGGTTGTGAACTGATTCAACCATTCTGGAGGGCAATTTGGAACTGTGGAACTATGCCCAAAGGATGCTAAAAGACTGTCAAACAGCCATAGCACTTCTGGTTTTGTACCCCTAAAAGATAATAGGGAAAAAGACTTGTACAAGAATATTCATAGCTGTGTTCTTTGTGGTGGCAAAATACTGGAAAATGAGGGGATGTCCTTTAATTGGGGAATGGCTGAACACATTGTGGTATCTGTTGGTGATGGAATGCTATTGTGCTCAAAGGAATAATAAAGTGGAGGAATTCCATGGGGACTGGAACAACCTCCAGGAATTGATGCAGAGTGAAAGGGGCAGAACCAGGAGAACATTATACACAGAGACTGATACACGGTGGTACAATCAAATGTAATGGACTTCTCGACTAGCAGCAATGCAGTGATCCAGGACAATTCTGAGGGACTTATGAGAAGGATGCTCTCCACATCCAGAGACAGAACTGTGGGAGTAGAAACACAGAAGAAAAACCACTGCTTGATCACATGGCTCAATGGGGATATGACTAGGAATGTAGACTCTAAGCGATCACCCTAGTGCAAATATTAATAATATGGAAATAGGTCTTGATCAATAACACAGGTAAAAACCCAGTGGAGTTGCTCATTGCTACAGGAGGGAGGTAGGGGGAGAGGAGGGAAAGAACATGAATCATGGAACCATGGAAAAATATCCTAAATTAATTAAGTAAAAAATTTCAAATCACACACACACACACACACACACACACACACACACACACAAGAGAGAAGCACTAATCCCATCTCCTTTTTGAAATTCTATCCTGAAGCAGCTATATACAGTGCCAGGTTTAGAGTCAGGAGGTCCTGAGTTTATATCTGGCCTCAGACATTTCCTGGCTGTAAGGCCCTGGGCAAGTCACTTAATCCCCATTGCCGAGGCATTACTGCTCTTCTGCATTAGAGCCAATATATAGTAATGATTCTAAGACAGAAGGTAAAGGTTTAAAAAAAATAAAAAAGAAAATTTATTCCAATCAACATGCTTTTACCTTTATATGGAAATTGTTTATTTTATCTCTAAAAAAGAATAAGCAGTGAACAATTTGAATCAGGGACGGTCTCACTCAAATGCTTCTTTGGTGAACTAAATAAAATACTTTTATCTTTCTTTTCCCGAGTTTGTCTCATTGACCAGGGCAAGGCCTAAATCAAGATTTCTTTTAAAAGGGAAGAAATGAGGTGCTAAAAGAAACTTTTTTTATGACACTATGCTGATGCTTGGATATAGTACAGCATGTGCTCTCAGAGGATTTTCTGGAGGAAGGATCTGACATTTGGTGGAATCTTCCTCTAACTCCTTCCTGTCAATATCTCTTCTGGACCATGGTCAGAGGTGACAAAGGAGTAGACTACCATTTCTCAAGGCCCTGGTTTCCCTGATGAAAATATTCATATACAGCTCCAGAGAAAGAACTGGTAAATAGAAATAAGCAAAACATAGTTTTATATATACATATACCTTTTTGTCAAATGATGCCTACTCTAAAAGGGGGAGGGAGGGAGTAAACTGGGTATTTTAATGTAACAAATAAGTAAGAGAAAGGAATTGAGAAAGAAAGAAAGAAAGAAAAAAGAAAGAAAGAAAGAAAGAAAGAAAGAAAAAAGAAAGAAAGAAAGAAAGAAAGAAAAAAGAAAGGAAGGAAGGAAGGAGAAAGAGAGAGAAAAAGAAAAAGAAAGAAAGGAAAGAATGAAGAAAGAAAAAAGAAAGGAAGGAAGGAAGGAGAAAGAGAAAGAAAGAAAAAGAAAAGAAAGAAAGGA
Source organism: Monodelphis domestica (assembly GCF_027887165.1). NCBI lineage: Eukaryota > Metazoa > Chordata > Mammalia > Didelphimorphia > Didelphidae > Monodelphis > Monodelphis domestica. The sequence continues at coordinate 743,059,090 of NC_077227.1, read as the reverse complement.
AGGAAGGAAGGAAGAAGAAAGAAAAAAGAAAGGAAGGAAGAAGAAAGAAAAAGAAAGGAAGGAAGGAAGAAAAATAAAGAAAATACTTATGACCTTGCTTGATGGACTTCCAAATGAAGTTCTCCAAGATCCAACCCAAATGGCTGGCCTTACCATCCAGCAGTAACATGACCTTGCCAGCCAGCTAGTTATCTGCCATCTCTGGACCTAGTTGAAATGTCTCTGCCCTTCATAGGAGTCATCAGATACCTTTCTCACAGTAGGCATTCAGTAAATATTTGTCAAATGAATAAAAGATTGCAAGAAGACTAAAAATAATCACAGGTGCTTCGAGGACAACTGTGAGCACAAACAAGGAGGAAATTCTGGTGATTCGTTCAGAATATGCTGGCCCCATTCTTAGTCAGCTTTGTGGATGACACTCCAGAGGAGGGCTATGACTCACCCTGCATAGCAACCAAGGGGGGCTGAGAATTAATTCAAGAGGCTTAGCATAGGCACACAAACTGCTCTGAGTAATGTGGAACATGGGAGGTTCTCAATGAACACATGTTTAATGGTGCCATTGGTCTGCAGGGACAGAGGGATTCTAACATTCCCCGAGGGAGCTTGGCAACTTGGGGTTTGAGGAGAACCTGAGTTAGAATCCTGTCTGGCATTTAGTATGCCAAGCAAAGCTGGACAAGTTGTTTCACTTCTCTGACCCTCAGTCAATAAATCAACAACCTAACAGGCATTTATTAAGCACTTCCTCTCTTCCAGGAGCTGTACTAAATGCTGGGAATACAAATACAAACAGAGAGACAGTCCCTAACCTCAGGGAGCTCATGTAGTAATGGAGGAGACACCATTTACATTTATAAATAAATGCAGAATCTAGAACAAATAAGATAATCTTGGCAGAAGGCACTAGCAGCTGGGTGGATCAGGAAAATCTTCAGGGGAAGATGGCAACAGAGTTGAATTTTTAAGAGAATCAAGGATTCCAGGAGGCAGAGGGAAGGAGGAAGTATATGCTAGGCATGGAGGATAGTCTTTTTACCTGTAAAATGAAAATAATAACACTCCTGCTACCCCAAACTGCAGTATTCATATCTATCCTTCTACTTCTTCCTTCCTTCCTTCCTTCCTTCCTTCCTTCCTTCCTTCCTTCCTTCCTTCCTTCCTTCCTTCCTTCCTTCCTTCCTTCCTTCCTTCCTTCCTTCCTTCCTTCCTTCCTTCCTTCCTTCCTTCCTTCCTTCCTTCCTTCCTTCCTCCCTCCTTCCCTTTTTTCCCTCCTTTCTTTCTTTCTTTCTTTCTTTTCTTTCTTTTCTTTCTTTCTTTCTTTCTTTCTTTCTTCTTTCTTTTCTTTCTTTCTTCTTTCTTTCTTTCTTTCTTTCTTTCTTTCTTTCTTTCTTTCTTTCTTTCTTTCTTTCTTTCTTTCTTTCTTTCTTTCTTCTTTCTTTCTCGCTTCTCTCTCTCTTTCTTTCTTTCTTTCTTTCTTTCTTTCTTTCTTTCTTTCTTTCTTTCTTTCTTTCTTTCTTCTTCTTCTCCTTCCGGCTTTCTTTCTTTCTTTCTCGCTTTCTTTTCTTTCTTTCTTCTTTCTCTTCTCGGCTTTCTTGCTTTCTTTCTTTCTTTCTTTCTTTCTTTCTCGCTTTCTCACTTTCTCTCTTTCTCTCTTTCTCTCTCTCTCTCTCGCTTTCTCTCTTTCTCTCTTTCTCTCTCTCTTTCTTTCTTTCTTTCTTTCTTCTTCTTTCTCGCTTCTCTCTTTCTCTCTCTCTCTCTCTCTCTCTGTCTCTCGCTTTCCCTCGCTTTCTCTCTTTCTCTCTTTCTTTCTTTCTTTCTTTCTTTTCTTTCTTTCTTTCTTTCTTCTTTCTTCTTTCTTTCTTTCTTTCTCTCTCTCTTTCTCGCTTTCTCTCTTCTCTCTTTCTCTTTCTCTCTCTCTCTCTCTCTCTCTCTTCTCTCTCTCCCTTCCTCCCTCCCTTCTCCCTCCCTTCCTTCCTTCCTTCCTTTCTTCCTTCCTTCCTTCCTTCCTCCCTTCCTAACTTCCTCCCTCCCTTCCTTCCTTCCTTCCTTCCTTCCTTCCTTCCTTCCTTCCTTCCTTCCTTCCTTCCTTCCTAACTTCCTTCCTTCCTTCCTTCCTTCCTTCCTTCCTTCCTTCCTTCCTTCCTTCCTTCCTTCCTTCCTTCCTTCCTTCCTTCCTTCCTTCCTTCCTTCCTTCCTTCCTTCCTTCCTTCCTTCCTTCCTTCCTTTCTCTATCCATCCTTCCACCCATCTATCTATACATTTACACATCTATATATCTTCTACCCATATATCCATGTATGTATCTATCCATTCATCCAACGATCTGTCTGTGTATTTAAATATGTTTTATTGATGCTTTTTTGTATCATAGTCATTCCTGATGTATCCACCCCATTCTTCCCTCTACCTTACAGAGAACCTTTCCTTGTGATGAAGAAAAATGATTAAGTAAAACCAAGGGACAAAGGAAAAGATCCATGTGTGAAAATGTATGCAGCATTCTGCTCCTGCAGTCTCCCACCTATCCACTGGAGAAGGAAAACATGTCTTGTTATTTGCTAGACTAAGATCAATCATAGTAATTAATGAGACTTTGACTACTTTTAGTGCTGCTTTTGTTTACATCAGCACGGGCAATATTGCCTATTGTTCTCTTTCTTCTCTCTGCCTCAGTTCAGCAAAGTCTTCTCATGTTTTTCTTAGTATTTCCTCATATTGTTTCTTATATTCTATTATGTTTATATATCACAATTTGTTCAGGCATCTTCCAATCAATGACTTCTTTATTTCCAGTTTATTTTTACTGTTACAAAAAAGGGCTGCTGTGGATATTTTAGAATATATGGGACCTTTTTCTATCTATGACTTCATTGGTTCATATGTCTAGTAATGGAAGTAGCCTGCATTTATAAAGCCATCTGTAATTTGGTCCACACATAATGGTTCTACTTCCTCACCACTCCCTGCAATCTGGCTTCTCTCTTTCCCATTATACTTAAATTGTTCTCTCAACGCCCCCCTTGGCTTTCTAATCACCAATTCCAAGCCCCTCCCCTTTCCTCCCAGTTCTTATCCTCCTTGATCTCTCTGGAGAATTCAACATGGCTGATTACTCCATTGTTCCATACTCTCTTGTCTTGGTGTCTAGTGTCACCCTCCTGCTTGCTGCTTCTCTTTTTCTAGACATCCATTTACTGTATTTTTTTTCTTTTTACAGATTCCTTGTTGTTTTTGAGATGATTAAAATTCATTTCCCCCAAGGTTCTACCTTTGGTTTTGGCAGACTAGAAACACTCAAAGTCTTTTTAACCTAATCACAAATTCCTATCTAGAAAAAGACATTAGAGACGATAGATCTAGATCTCTAATATTTCAGATCAGGAAAGTGAAGCTTACAAAGAAGTGACTTATCACAAGGTCACAAAGGTGGGGGCAGCAGGGTTGCTCAGTGGATGGAGAGCCAGACCTAGAGATGGGAGGTCCTAGGTTCAAATCTGGCCTCAGACACTTCCCAGCTGTGTGACCCTGGGCAAGTCACTTGATCCCCATTGCCTAGCCCTTACCACTCTTCTGCCTTGGAGCCAATACACAGTATTGATTCCAAGGTGGAAGTTGAGGGTTTGGAAAAAAAAAAAAACCAAGGTCACAAAAGTAAGAAGCAGAAGAATCAGGATTCAAACCCAGTTCTGGGTCGATACCAACATCTTTGCTTTTTACTCCATCATTCTGCCATCTTTTACTTTCCACAGGACTGCACTTTGCTCATCCGTAAAATGGGATTCTTAGCGTCACACACCTTGAGGTGTAAGGAGCTCAGAAGCCATTAAGCCCAACCTCTTCATTTTACAGATGAGGAAATGGTGGCTGGTGAAGTTACATTGTCCACAGTTATAGAGGTAAAGTGTCAGAAATGAGCTTTTAAAACCAGGTTCTATGACCCCGGAGCTCTTTCCACTATAACTCAGTATTTCACGTTATATTTCACGTCCAACAGTAAGAACAAAGGCCCAAAGGGCTGGGCATGCTCATTGCCTCTTCACCAGGGTGCCCTCTTACTCTGGATCTATGCACCTGCTGAGTGGGATCAGTCCTAGGGAGCTGGAAGGTTAGGTTCCTTTTACTACACTCTTTGGCTCTTTATACCCCTACCTTGGTACAGCAGACAAACATCATTTGTAGTTTACGTTTGGCTTATGTAGAATGTTTGCCCAAAGAGAAGAAGTAGAAAGGAACTCGGTAAACACTATGAAGCAGGTATGGGATAGCTATTTATTTTCTCCACACAAAAGAAACGTGAAAACATCAAGATTCGTAAATGAGCATCAACCAACTCTCCAAGCGGGATCCAGCACACTTGTCACTTCTATCACACTCTCTTGGGAGGCTGGTACTTAAAATACCAAGACCTGAGAGTCTGCTATATTGGGGGTGCTTTTTTGACTTTTATTGGTCTAGATGACCTCTTCCAACTTTCAAATTTTGTGATTCTTTTTTCATTGTAAATGTTATTCAGAAAATCTGTACATTTCCCTGCACGTTGGTGCAATGAGAATGTCTAGAAACCGAAATCTAATGTGATCAAGGCCAGACAGAAAAGATTTCAGATATTCAGTCTACCTTCCTATGAAAGTAGAAAAGGGATGTGGTCGATCCCTACAAAATCCCCAAGGAGATGGGTCTTGTTCATGCAATCCCATTATACTAGGAGGCTCAGCTCCCCTCTCCCAGCCCCCTTGATGATAGAGAGAGCTGAGTTGAGGAAAAATGAAAGGAAGCATTGTAGCACACTTTGGAGATTTAGCTTAGGGAATTCATTACCCAGACAAGTGGTTAAGGCCCCAAACAGAACTAATAATAATTGAACTTGTACTTCTAGAATTCTTTATGGTTTGCTTTCTCCCCAGCAACCCTGAAGGGTTGTTTCTTTCTATCTCCAGTGCTTGGCACAGTGCCTGGCCCCCTTGACTAATGCTTGTTGATTGACTGAAGTAGGTGATGCAAATATTATTGTGCCCATTTTATAGATGAGGCAACAGAAACACAGAGAAGAGACAGGACTCCACCAAAGAAAGGAATTTTATAATTGGGACGAACCTCAGCAGTCATCTAGTTGAATTCATACCTGAAAAGGAATTCTCATTATAACATACCGGAGAGGCAATCATCCATTCTTTGTTTGAACATCCAGAGAGGGAGAACCCACCTCTTTTTGAGGCGACTCATCCCACTTTTTTGCCAGTTAGTTTTGTCCAAGTATTTGTGTCCTCATTTGAGGTTTTCTTGGTAAAGATACTGGGGTTTGCCAATTCCTTCTCCAGCTCATTTTACAAATTAGGAAACTGAGGCAAAAGGGTGAAGTGTTTTGCCCAGGGACACACAGCTAGTAAGGGTCTGAGGCCAGATTTAATCCCAGGAAGATGAATCTTTCTAATTCCAGGTCAGGTACTCTATGCCACCTAGCTGCCATTATTATTATTATTATTATTATTATTATTATTATTATTTCTTCCTGGTTATTCATTATTTTTAAAGATAATACTTTATTTTTTTCTCCAGTTACACGTAAAAACAATTTCTAACCCTTAAAAAAATTCTGAGTTCAAAATTCTCTCCCTCCCATCTTCCTCTCTCAAATTTTCCCATCCAGAGATGGCACCTAGCTGCCATTTTCAAGTGTTTTCTATGTCCCTAAGCAGTTAAATTGCCCTGTCTGGTCAGCAAGGTGGTGCAATGAATAGGGCACCAGGCTTGGAATCAGGAAGACCTGAGTTCAAATTTGACCTCAGACCCTTACTAGCTGTGAGAGTCAATCCTCTCTATTTGCTCCAGTTTCCTCTTCTGTAAATGAGCTAGAGAAGGAAATGGCAAACCATGCCAGTACCTTTGCCAAGAAAACCCCTCATGGGGTCAGAAAGAGTCAGACATAACTGAATAGCATCCCACTTTGGGTTAGTGATCATTGTTAGGAAGTCTGGGACACAACTCTCCCCTGCTTCTCTTCCTACCTATTTCACTGCCTCTTCTCTGTTTTGTTTGCTGGGTCTTCATCCATGTCACCTTTGATAAATATAGGAGTCCCCAAGGCTCTTGTCCGGGTCTTTTCTCTTTTTGTCCTTTACAACTTTACTTAGCAGTCTTATGAGTTCCACGATTCTTCATCCAGCCCTAACCTCTCTCTGCTTTCTAGTCTTGCATCCCCCACGACTCTTAGACATCTCAGACGGGATGTCCCATAGATACCTTAAATTCAAACACGTTCCAAACTGATCGTGTTCCCTTTCTTCCCAGACCTTCCCCTTTTCCCAACTTTCCTGCCATCATTGAGGGCATCCCCACAATCTCAGTCACCCAGACTTGCAACCTAGGTGTCATCTTTGAATCATCCTTTATCTTTCCCCTCACTTTGCCCCCCACCCTGACCATCTCCATTAAGTGGCAAAAAGTCTTGTCATGTCTGCCTTCATAACAGCATTTATATGTGCAAATAATAGGAGATACTTTGTCAACCGCTTTACTAAAATCTAAGAAATCCATCATTCTTATGATTTAGTAACCCTTCGTCAGCTAGATGGCTCAGTGGATAGAGTGCCAGGCCTGGAGTCAGGAAGGCTCATCTTCCTGAGTTCAAATCTGGCTTCAGACACTTCCTAGCTGGGTGACCCTGGGCAGATCACGTCACTGTTTGCCTCAGTTTCCTCATTTGTAAAATGAACCAGAGAAGGAAATGGCAAAGTACTCCATCATCTTTGCTAAGAAATCTTCAAATAGAGTCATAGAGAGTTGGACCTGACTGAAAAATCAATTGAACAGTGGGAGAAATCCTGTCCAAAAAGGACAGAAAGTTCATTTGTCATGAGCTATTTCTGCTAAAGTCACGATGACTCTTTGTAATGAATCAATCAACAAACATTTTTTTTTTTATTAAGCACTTACTATGTGTCAGGCACTGTGCTAAGTATTGAGGATGTGAAGAAAAAAGCAAAACTAGTCCCTGTCCTCAAGGAACTTACATTCTAACCAATGGTTCCTTTTCTAGATATTTAAAAATGATCTCTTTAAACACCTGTTCTAAAATTCTCTCAGGAATCAAAGTGAAGTTCACTTGTAGCCTAGTATCATCTCTTTTGTGAAAAGGGGGACATTTGTCCTTCTTCATTTTTGGTGTTCCTCACTTTCCTCCTTTCAAATTATTGACCTTTCTCTTCCCCTATAGTCCAACCTTTCTGGTCCAGGTCCTTATCACCGCCTGCCTAGACGATTCTATTCACCTTCAGCTTGGTCTCCCTGCTTCAGGTCTTTCTCCCCTCCAATTCGTCCTCTATTTATCTGTGAAATCGATTTTTCCAAGTAGATTTGCTCATGTCGCCTCCTATTGGATAAACTTTGGTGGTTCCCGATTGCCTCAATAATCAAACATAAAATTCTTTGTTGGGCATTTAAGACCCTTTACTACCAGGCTTACCTTTCTAGTCTTCTTATTTCCCTCCATGTCCATTATGATTCAGTGACACTGACCTCTGGTTGTTTCTCCCAGAAGACACTGCATTTCTCTTTGGCTATTCCCATGCCTGGGATGCTCTTTCCTCTTTATCTCTTCCTTCTAGCTTCCTTGGCTTCCTTCAAGTCTCATCTAAAGTCCTACCTTTTGCCTGAATCCTTTCCCGGTCCTCAATCTTAGTGCCTTCACTCTGAGGCCCCCAGTTTATTCTGTACAGATCAAGTTTGTACCTGTTTGTATGTTGCCTCCCCCCCCCCCCCATTAGACTGTAAGCTTCTTGAAGGCTTCTTGCCTTCCTCTGTATCCTCAGCCTTCAGCCCTGGTATATTGTACATAGATTAATCAGTGCTAGTTGACTGACTAACATATCACATGGAACTGGCCTCTTTGAAATTCCTACCCCTTTTTCCACTTGCCCTTCTGGGGCCAAATAGAACAAATTCAATCCTTGTTTACATGAGAGCCCTTCACTGAAGCCCTGTCTTCATGAGGACAGCTATTGTGTCTCAGCTGCATCTTCTCATCTTTCCTTTTCTTTTTTTTTCTTTTTTTTTTAAAAACCCTCACCTTCCACCTTGGAGTCAATACTGTGTAGTGGCTACAAGGCAGAAGAGTGGTAAGGGCTAGGCAATGGGGGTCAAGTGACTTGCCCAGGGTCACACAGCTGGGAAGTGTCTGAGGCCAGATTTGAACCTAGGACCTCCCATCTCTAGGTCTGACTCTCAATCCACTGAGCTACCCAGCTGCCCCCCATCTTTCCTTTTCTTAAGGATTGGGCAGTCTCTTCTCCATCCTAACCATCCTTTAGTGGCTCAGAGTATTCTGTTCATCAGCTCCCACCCTCACCATGTGACCACCTTTTTTGAGCCCATATTTCCTTGATAATGGCATTTACTATTCTTTATTAACTCTGTTGTAGCTCATATTTGAGGAATGGTCTCATCATTTGGTGAGAAGTTCTCTGGCAAAGACAAACCATGGAGAGATCATGAGATAATGGGATTTTATAATCAGAAGAGACTGTAGGCATTCCATTGCCTAACTTGTCCTTTTGAAGAAAGATCCACAAATTTGCCAAAGCCAATCTCAGTTGAAAGAGTACTGGGTTGTGAATTGAAGGATCTGGGTTCAAATCTCAGCTTTATTGCTTCTTGCATGGCCTTGGGCAAGTCATTTAACCTTTGAGAACCTTAGTTTCTTCATTTGTAAAATGAGAATAATACTCTTATGGGGTTATCAAATGGCCCTGGTCATTGACTCTATCATTTACTCTCTGTGTGACACCTGGAAAGTAATTTTGTAGCTTTAAGCCTCTATTTCCTCAAATATATATAAAAAAAAGAGGAAGTTGGACTAGATAACCTTGGAGATCTCTTCTAGACTTCCATCTATGGTCTTATTCTCTTAAGGTCTACTGTATGATCGTCATGCACAATTATAGGAACATAGATTGTCACAACTGGAAAGGTCTTTGTAGGTCATCTGGTTTAACCCTTTCATTTCACAGATGGAGAAACTGAGGCCAAAAGATTAAAAATTCTTTTGATGTCACACAGGAAGTAAGCTATGGAATCAATATTAGAATTTAGATAAGTGATTTGACTCCTAGCCCCACAATTTCCCCTCTATATCACATTACCAATGTCATAAATTGATTTAATTTGTGCTTATTATTAATTTAGCAAATAGCAAATAAAAGCAGCATTTCCCCATATGTTGTAGTCCAAAAATGGGAGCTCACATAGGAAACTGTGAATTTTCATTCTGTAGAACTTGCTTTGTATTTTAAGTATACAATAAATTCAGCACAAACTGAAAAGATAACTATTAATTAGTAAACCAATTAGCATATATTAAATACTTGTTATGTTCTAGTCCTGTGCTACAGGTTGGGAAACCGAAACCAAAACTGAAGCAAGTCCTGCCCTCAGGGAGTTTGGATTTATCAGGTAGAGATAAACCAAAGAGATTTGGTGGTGGGAGAAGGCCTGAAAAGCTGATGGCATCAGAAAAGGCCTGGTGCAGGAGGTTGTCTCTAAAATGAATCTTGACAGAGGCTGAGGGAACAGTAATTTGGCTCAGTGGATGGAGAGCCAGACCTAGAGATGGAAGATCCTGGGTTCAAATCTAGTCTTAGATACCTCCTAGCTGTATGACCCTGGGCAGGTCACTTAAGCCTGTTATCTAGCCCTTACTATTCTTCTACCTTGAAACCAATACATAGTATTGAGTCTAAAATGGAAGGTAAGAGTTAAACAATAAAAAGAAACAAAGGAGGAAGACATACATTCCAAGTAGAGGGAAAGGTCCATGCCCAGGGCAGAATGGAATACTATATGTGAGGGACAATAACAAGACCAGACCAGTGTGGCTGAACTCTGGAGAATGTACAAGGAGGGGTAGAGTGTAATAAGGCTAGAAGCGTGCCTTGGGGCAAGGTTGTAAAGGGTTTTACGTGTCTAATAAGAGAGTTCATATTTGGACCTAAAGGCAATGGAGAGCTATTCAAGTTTATTGAATGAAGGAATGGCATGACCAAATCTGGGCTTTGGGAAAATGGTTTTGGCATCAGAGTGGAGGTTGGATTGGAGTGGGGAAGGGACTTGAAGGAGGGAGGCCACAAGGGAGCCACTGTAATAGGTTAAGTGAAAAGTGATGAGTCCTTTATTATGTATTATTGAGAATATGTTACCCTAAAAAAGAACTACATTTTCCAGGAGCCCACTGACTTCCTGTCATTACATACTTCCTGTAGATAGGGGCTATTAGGTGGGGATGTCCATGTTCTTTTTTAGGGTAACAGATTTTCAATTATGCAATTATGGCAACTTATAGACTTAGAATAATGGAGCGTTATGTGTAGGAGAGACCTTTGATGTCTCTTGGGTTGGTAGATGTGGGTTAGGAAAAGGGGGGTAAAGTGAAATAGGGTATAGAGAAATGACCAGATTTGACCACTACTTGGAAATATAGGGTGAGTGAGAGTGAGGAATGGAAGATGATGACATAGTAGCAAATTTGAGTGACTGGTTTCTGAGCCAGATATGGATTATTATTTACCATTTATTAATATTATTTGAACCTAACTTTATGTGACTAGAGATTAAACCTAGAATGTCACATTGACTGAAATAACTCTCCAGGAATGTCAGAGATAGCTACAAGGAATTTTGAGGTTCCCCCTAGTCCTGGATCCACATCTTGTTTTTGGTCCACCCAACCTTGAGTTTTGACCTCTCCCAAACTTTAATTTTTGTGATATCCATCTCACTCTACCTTGCTTTCAAGCTACCCTCTTGGTTTGTGTGAAGGCACCCTTGTCTTCATCCTTCAGCCCCTGGATGAGAGGGAGTAATACCTCCTTTCCAGTTTGTTTTCCTCTATTAAATGATCTAAAAAACTTCATTCTAAAACAATTTCAGATTTGGGGACCCCAGGGTTTATTCCATGTTCTCTTGTTTTCTCACCATATGGCCTTGTCAAAGTCATAGTCATAACTTTGAAGCTGGAAATCATCTTGGAAATCATTGACTTGAGCCTTCTTGTTTTATAGATGAAGAAATGGTGGCCCAGAGAAGTCATGACTTCCCCAGGGTCACAAAGCTAGCCAGGTGTTTGAGGAAGGATTCTAACCAAGGTTTTCCTGATCCCAAGGTCAGAATTCTTTATTATGCCATGTTGTCTTTGAGTCATCAGCCTAGAAAGAATAATGAAATCCAAGGGAGTTAATGATATCACCCAATAGGAGAAAAGAGAGAGAAAGGAGAAGTAGAAGGTAGAACCTTATGGTATATCCAAGGTTAGGAAATGGATGATAATAGAGTGATGAAGACCAAGGAATGGTCAGAGAGGTATGAAAAAAATGGGGAGAGCAATGCCATGAAGATTCAGAGGAGAGAATGATCAACGACATCAGGTGATGCAGAGATATCTGGAAGATAAGGATGAGGAAAAGGCCATTGGATTTGGAAAATCAGAGGTCCGTGATAACTTTGGAGTGAGCAACTTCAATTGAATCATGAAGCTAAAAAACCAGATTGCAGAGGACTAAGGAGTGAGTGTGAGGAGAGGAAGTAGAGGCATTGTGCAGATGGCTTCTTCTAGGAATTTGGCCGAGGAAGGGAGGATGGATGTAGGACAATTATGTTAAAGTAGGATCTACCAAAGTTGTTTTTTTTTTTTTAAGAATGGCAGAGACACCAGTATTTGATGGTAGAAGGGTGCTAAGATAGCCACCTTCTCCCTCAGGTGGAAGGATCTTTAACTGATGACTACTGCATGCGTAAACCATAACCAGAGTCAATGGAGCCTTCTTTTGTTGGAATAATTCCCGTTTTCTTTGGCTTGTTGACAATCTTGAAAGACCTTGCGAGATCATGGTAGCAAGCACTTTGTATGTGGAATCAGAGGACCTGGTTTCAAATGAGTACTTGCTATGCCATTTACAACCTGTGTAGGAAGTGTTCAGAGAGGACTAGCAGCTCTGGTGGAAGGGCTTGTGGAGCTGCCCATCCATCCCTGACGTCCACCTGTCACCCCACTCTTACTTGTGGCTCCAGGGAGCCGTAGCATGAGCAGAGGCCACACACTGGTAAAACCGTCTCAGCAGATGGGATTAAACCAGGTAAAGGGTAACTGACAGGCTTCAAACCCATGGATGAATTAGGGCAATGTCTACCTCAAGCATGTGAAAATATCTTCTGGCAGAGTGAGTGGTTAAGAACCATTTGTTCTAATGGTAATGAAAGTGGCTAAAATAGGCACTGCGGGTATCCAGAGCTTGGTCAGACTTCCAAGACGCCAAGGCCATCCATTGCATCCTGGGCCATTGCCAGTTGTCTTGACTTCAGTCTTGCCACTGGACTTCAATGACTCTGGAAGAAAAGAGTTATGCAACTCTGCCTCACTTAAATGCATTTCATTCACAAGTCAAGATCTCACCCCAGCAATAATTGCTTGTGTGACTTTGTACTAATTAATTAACCTGTCTGGATTTCATTTTTGTCATCTGATAAATGAGGGGCATGGACAACATCAGTGTTGCCAAATTTAAATAGAAACAGGACCATCATACCATGTATGGGGACCCCTGTGGGCTGAATATTGACTTAGAAAAACACAGATGAATATTATCTATACTCTGTTACATTTTTCTGTATTTTGTGAAATATTTCCCAATTACATTTTAATCTGGTTCAGGGACACTTGGGAGTTTTGCCAGCCCTCTAGAGTACAAGCTCTCCAGTATCTTCTAGCTTAACAACAACAACAGTAATAAAAACAGACCATTGGATTAGTTCCAGAGAGCATTAGGGGTCAATGTAGAGTGGAGCTGCAGGTGGGTGGAGATGATCCCAGCATCTGAGAGAATGGCCTCTTGGGAGGTAATGACTATTTTCTGTTGTCTTTGCATCCCCAACACATAATACAGTTCTAGTATGTAAAACAAACAAACAAACAAACAAAAAAACACTAAAAACCCAACAGCAAAATAAAATAAAATAAAACTGGATCTAGAATACTTCTTTAATATTGGGTCTTTTCATCAAGGAAGTTTCTAAGCCAATGAAACTTTTCATCTTAAATGGATTGCCTTGGCATTAGGAAAGTTAAGTGATTTGCCCAAAGCCATGACAGAACCAGAACCCAGGTCTCCCTGGTTCCCAGTCTAGCCCTTCCTCTACTTTGCCATGCTATCTCTTGTTGGAACTGAATGAAAATAAACAAAACTACTCATGAGATCACAGAATTACATGAAGTCATAACCAAGTTTATATGGCAATCAAATGATCATAGATATTTTTTAAGTGATGGAGATTATTAGAAAAGCCACTATTTCCAAAGTCACCTGGTACAAATGGAAATAAAAAAATTAATTGAACAGATTAGATAACATGAACTAGAAACAAATGCAGCAATAGATACATATTTGATACAACTAAGATCATAAAACCCTGGGGATGAGATTGATTATACAATAAAAATGGTTGGGAAAATTGGAGAGTAATATGATGAAAAATGGGATCAGGTTCACCTCTCCTAACATATAATTCAATTATTTCAAAGCTTTGATGGATTTGTGATCTGAATTATGTGAGTACTTGCTGCAGTGACACAAATCACAGCCCATCCATGCCTTCTTGCCCTCTGGGTAGAAGTCTGTCCCTATGTCCTCTTAAGAATTCTCCCTAAGAGAGTCTCCCAAAGTGCTTGGGACCTTCTTCTGAATGATGGATTCTTGACTTAAGCTTTATGAACTTGTTTTTAAAAAATATGTTGATAGCACTATTTCATTGTGATTGGTTTCCTATATATTTATAGTCCTGTATATTTTGTTTTATTTGTCAAAAATATATTCTAAGAAGAGGCCTTTAGGCTTTACCAGATGCCAAAGGAATCCAGGACCGCTCATCAAAGGTTAAGAACCCTTGACATTGCCCACATATTAATGGAGCAGTGAGCTATCTGTTGGTTATCTTTCCCTCTCCGTACATGATGGGTCCATCTTTTTTCCTGGTCATAAATCTTCTAGTGATATTCTTTATGTCACTTCTTCATGGTAATAGGTTGTCCCCTTCTCACATCTTCCAAGTGCCACCCCATTGCCCTTTGGGTGACCTACAACTTTAATTCTGTATTATCCCATGACTTGTAGCCATAGGGCCTCAATAGAAGAATATTGCTATTCAAAATATGGGTCTTTGTTGCAAGGAAAAGCTTAGGACAGTATGATTTCCCAAAGGAAACCCAGCCCTGACTACTCTCCTCCTATTCATTTTAGACCTTCCACAGGGTTGGTCCCAGCTCTGTGTGCCCTCCATCCATTGCCATAGATTGCAATAAATTAGAAATGTGAAATGGGTCAATAATATAAATATTAAGAACAAAGCCAGCAAGACAGATGATCTATTCCAAAGATATTTACCCCCAAAGCATCTCTCTAGCAGTTATTGTACACCAGGCAAGGGGCTATAATTTTTTCAGCGTGGGGAGGACCAGGTGGTTCTGATAATGGTAACTAGTGGACTGCTTGCCATTCTTTCTGTTCTCTTTGACCTGGAAATGACAAAGGAAATATGGCTAATGGGGAATTGATACCTAAGTTTAATAAGGACATAGTTAGAGAGCCCCTAGCTATATGATTGCTGAGTCATTGCCAGTGATCTTTGGAGAGAGAGAATAGGAGTGGTACTACAAGATTGGAGAAGGACAAATGTTGTCCCAATACTAAAAAAAATGGTGAAGGAGATAGAGTGTACAAACAGAAGGCTATTAGGCTGGCTTCCAATTCCTGGAAAAGTTCTAGGACATATCATTAAAAGGATGGATAGTCAACATCCAGAAAAGGAAGCAACGATTACAAAGAATCAATATGACTTGGACTTACATGATGCAGGGTGAAGTGAGCAGAACCAGGAGAATATTGGACACAGTAACAGCAAGACTGTGGGATGTTCAACTCTGCAAGGCTTAGCTATTCTCTGCAATACAATGATCTAAGTCATTCTGAGGGATTCATGATTAAAAATACAGTCTACCTCCAGACAAAGAACTGATAGAGTTTGAATGCAGATTGAAACACTTTTTTTTAAAACTTTCTTTTTCTTTTTTGTTTTTTTTTTCACAACACGACTAATATGGAAATATGTTTTGCATGGCTGTACATGAATAACCTATATCATATTGCTTGCTTTCTTAATCAGGAAGATATGGAGGCAAGGGAGAGTTTTGCAAACTCAAAATGTTAAAAAACAAATGTTAAAATTTTTATATGTAATTAGAAATTTTGAAATCTTTTTATTTGTATTAATTTTTCTATGTAAAATACATGAATTTTAATTTTTTTTACCTATTACATGTCATAAATTTCCACACAAGTTTTCCTGAGTTATATGATCAAACTTATCTTCCTCTCTCCCTTCCCTTCCATCTCCCAGTGCTGGTAGGAGATTTGATCTGGGTTAAACATATATTATCATGCAAAACATATTTCCAAGTAATAAATGTTGGAGGGGAAGTGGCAAAATTGGGACATTAATGCATTGATGGTGGAGTTGTGAATTGATCCAACCATTCTGGATGGCAATTTGGAACTATGCCCAAAGGGTGCTAAATGACTGTCTGCCCTTTGATCCAGCCATAGCACTGCTGGGTTTGTACCCCAAAGAGATCATAAGGAAAAAGACTTGTCCAAGAACATTCATAGCTACGCTCTTTGTGGTGGCAAAAAATGGAAATAAGGGGATGCCCTTCAATTGGGGAATGGCTGAACAAACTGTGGTATATGTTGGTGATGGAATACTGTTGTGCTGAAAGGAATAATAAAGTGGAGGAATTCCATGGAGACTGGAACAACCTCCAGGAAGTGATGCAGAGTGAGAGGAGCAGAACCAGGAGAACATTGTACACAGAGACTGATACACTGTGGTACAATCGAATATGATGGACTTCTCTTCTAGTAGCAATGCAGTGATCCAGGACAATTGTGAAGGACTTATGAGAAAGAACGTTATCCACATTCAGAGGAAGATCTGTGGGAATAGAAACACAGAAGAAAAACAACTGCTTGATCATATGAGTCATGGGGATGTGATTGGTGATGTAGATTCTAAACGATCACCCCAGTGCAAATATCAATAATATGGGAATAGGTTTTGATCACTGACACATGTAAAACCCACTGAAATTGTGCGTGGGTTACAGGAAGGGGGAGGAGGATGGGAGGGAAAGAATATGATTCTTGTATCCAAGGAAAAATGTTCTAAATTGACTAATTACTCTAAATTAATCAATTAAATAAATTTTGTTTTAAAAGAAAAACCATATTTCCATATAGTTAATTTTTATAAGTAGATAATCTTATAAAGCTAAAACTTCAAAAAAAAATCATATGCTTTTATCTGCATTCCTACTCCAAAAGTTCTTTCTCTGAAGGTGGATCACATTCTTTGTAATAAGTCCCTCAAAATTGTCCTGTATCATTGTATTGCTGATAATAGCTAAGTCTATCACACTTGATCATCCCACAATATTGATGTTACTGTGTACAGTGTTTTCCTGGTTCTGCTTATTTCACTCTGCATCAGTTCATGCAGATCTTTTCAGCTCTTTCTGAAATCATCTTGTTCATCATTCCTTACAGCACAATAGTATTCTGTTACCATCAAATACCACAAATTGTACAGCCATTCCCCAACTGATGGGCTTCCCTTTAAAAAAAATAAACATTGAAAAAAATAGTGTGGATCAGACTAACCTTATTTCCTTTTCTTGTTGTTCAGTTATTTCAGTCCTGTCCAACTCTTTGCGACTCTATTTGGGGTATTAGATACTAAAATGACTCGCCATTTCCTCTCTCACTCATTTTACAAATGAGGAAAGTTAGGTAAACAGGGTAAGGTAACTTGCCTACTGTAGCACAGCTAGTGTCTGGGGCTGAATTTGAACGCAGGTCTTCCTGATTCTAAGCCTGCTGCTCTATCCACTGAGCCACATAGCTACTTTCTTTCTCTCTTTCTCTCTTTCTCTCTCTCTCTCTTTCTTTCTTTCTCTTTCTTTCTTTCTTTCTTTCTTTCTTTCTTTCTTTCTTTCTTTCTTTCTTTCTTTCTTTCTTTCTTTCTTTCTTTCTTTCTTTCTTTCTTTCCTTCCTTCCTTCTTTCTTTCTTTCTTTCTTTCTTTCTTTCTTTCTTTCTTTCTTTCTTTCTTTCTTTCTTTCTTTCTTTCTTTCTTTCTTTCTTTCTTTCTTTCTTTCTTTCTTTCTTTCTTTCTTTCTTTCTTTCTTTCTTTCTTTCTTTTTTCCTTCCTTCCTTCCTTCCTTCCTTCCTTCCTTCCTTCCTTCCTTCCTTCCTTCCTTCCTTCCTTCCTTCCTTCCTTCCTTCCTTTCGACAGAGCTATTATTCTTACTAATAATAATAGCTAACATTTATATAGCACCTACTCTGTGACAGCCATTGTACTGAACATTTTAAAATTATTATCTCAATTGATTTTCAGAACAATGGTGAGAGGTAGGTACTACTATTATGCCCATTTTACAGATGAAGAAACTGAGGCACTCAGTTCAAGTGACATACCCAGGATCATATAGCTCATTAAGTGTCTGAGGCTGAATTTAAACTTCCGTCTTCCTGACTCGAGATCCAGAACTCTGTGCACTATGGTGACATCTAGTTGCCCTACCCATTATTCTACTAAGTCAGCAGGATGCTGTAGATGAAATTTATCTAGATTTTGGAAAATTGTTTTGAAATAGAGGTTTGAGAATTGATGAATTTCTTGGGGATTCATAGTTGTGGGGTCAAGCATTCCCCTGCCAGCCCTAAGAAGTGACTTGTGACCATCATAGTCTTTGAGTCAAAAGGTAGAATTGAGCCACACCCTAGAATTCTATGTAGTTCTTGAGAGACAGAGAGAAAACTATGGGGACCTCAACACCTGAGCAGTCCCAGCAATGGTGCCCACTACTCCAGCCCTGCCTAACAACGAGTTGAGCTGGAAAGAATCAGCAGTAGCCCAGGAGTCATCAGTGAAAAGAGGACTGAGCTTCCACACCGAAGGGAGAGATTGAGAAGGGCAACTGGCCGCTATAGATATCTCAAAGCAGAAATTTCAGACTGAAGCAGCTGCTCTGTTTACCTATATAAAGCCCGAGAGACAGTTAAGGAAGCCTGGTGTTTCCTCAACTTCCTTTCCCCATGCCTATCCATTAAGAGATACAACCATGCTCTACTCTTTTCTTTACACCACATTTATAGTAACCTGAAGTTTTGTATCAACCAGAAAGAAGCCAGAGGTTAGCTAGAAAAAATCATGAATTTAAATTCACGCCTCTCTCTAAATGTTAGAATTTTCCTAACTGGGGGCTCTGAGCAATTGTGATTGTACATCTAAACTCTGCTCAATATAACCCCCAATAAGGCAGCAGAGGAAGGACCACATAGACCTCAGGGGCCATTTTATTGTCTTCAAACTTAAAGTATGAAGGAACTAATTGTTGTAACAGAGGCTTACATTGGGTAGATTGGGCTGATTAAATCTCCAGACAAAGGATAAAAGAGATGAAAGGGAAATGGCACGTTGTAGTACACCTGCTAGCATAGTACCCTCCGCTACCTGGGTCATAAAATGACAGTTCCATGTGCTATTTTAAAGGAAAATATGGAGAGATGTGGCCAAGAGAGTGGTGCTATTAGATCTAGTCTACATCAGAAGAGACCAGAGAAGGACATGGCAAACCACTCCTGTATCATTGCTGAGAAAACCCCAAATGAGGTCATGAAGAGTTGGACAAGTGGCCAGACTCAAAGAACAACCATTAAGGGTTCCATCAATGGTTCACTTAGAAGGAGGCATCCAGTGAGGGCGCCAGTCTCTGAAGCTTCCTCCCCCACCCCCACCTTGCTTGGAGAGGCAGTGGGTCCTTTGTGTATGGAAACCTAAGGGAGAGGGATGTGGCAAAAAGATGTTGAGAAAGTTTGGACAGAAAGAGACACCAGGGTCATATCAGGGGTCAGAAATTCCTTTGAACGACAGGGCTAACAATGGCTAACATCTATATAGCACCTACTATGAGCTAAGCACTTTAAAATGTTATTAAATTCTGATAACAACCCTGAGAGGTGGGTATTATCCCTATTTTACATTTGGGGAAACTGATGTTCAGTGACTTGCCTAAGGGTCACACAGCTAGTAAGTATCTGAGGGCAGATTTGAACTCAGTTCTTCCTCACTCCAGGCTCAGCAATCTGTACATCAAGCCACCTTACTGTCTTTGGTTACTCAGCCCAGAGAATGCGCCAAACTGCCTGAGAGCTGGTGTGTACCAGATAGATGCTCAATGCCATACCCCCGGCTGGGCTGAGATTCCAGCCCCATTCCCTATTCAGTGATGCCTAGCAACAAAATTCCTCGGGAGTTTTAGCCTTTTTGTCCACTGCTTCCAAGAGACTGTGGGCGCTGCTTTGGCTTCTCAAAGGGGAATGGAACAAGTTCAGACGCCAATTGCCCTAGAACTCCTGGGTCCAAAGGGATATTCTATCTGGGAGGGCTTAAGAGAGTGGTGGGCTCCAAGCTGTTGGAAGGCATTTTATACATTTCTTCTGCACAGGTCCCTGGCTGTTAGGTATTGTTTCTATGCTGATTGATCCTGTGCTAAGAGGAAATGCTGCATGCATTATTGGACTGTGTTTATTGGCTTCTGTGTAAAACAGATGCCATTACAGCTAAGCTACATGACTAGCGCTATTTGAAATAGTCAGGTCCAAAGGAGGCGGGGTTTGGGGAGCGGGGCGGGGCTCAGAGCTGGCTTTGATTGGGTAGAACCAGAAACTGACACCACCACGTGACAACAAGTTGGTGCCACCCCTTAAAGAGGCGGAGTTGAGGGATTGACAGTAGCTGATTCTCCGGTAACCATAGAGAACAGAGAGCTTTCTCTCTGGTGAGACCTGACCAAAATGCCGGGGTGAGTAGGAGACTCACTAGGGAGTGGCCACGAGTGCTACCTGGGGTCATTAAATCAGCATCTTTGCTTTCTTCTTTTCTTTTCTATCATTTTAATTTATTATTTGTTTTTAACATTCCTTTTTAAATAAAAATTTGAGTTCCAAATTCTTTCCCCACCTCCTAGCCTGTCCCACACCCACTGAGAAGGCAAACAATATGATATCAATTCTACATGTGAAGTCATGCAAAGCATATTTCCATATATAGCCATAGATCCAGAAAAGCAGCCAGAATTACGCTTCAGTTTGCACTCAGGGTTCACTAGTTCTCTCTCTGGAGGTGGGTAGCTTTTTTCATCCTTAGCACTTTGGGAATGTCTTGGATCATCGATCAGAATTTACTTTTCTTTTAAATTAAATTAAGATTTTGTTTTCAAACAGAAGCCTGCCTTCTTTTCCTCCTTCCTTCTTAGCATCGCTGAGAAAGCAAGTGAAAAAAAAAACGACACAAAACTCCCATTACAAACATGTGTAGTCAAGCAAAACACATTCCTTAATGGCCATATTTTTTTTTTTTAAGTTTTAATCTTCACTCTGAGTTCATCATGTCAGAAACTGGGCAGCATGCTTTATCATGAATCCTCTGGAATTCTGGTTAGTCTTTGCAATTGGAGTTCTCAGCTCTTTCAACAGTGTTTCTTTTACGATGCTCTTATTGTATAACTCATTCTCCTGTTTCTGCCCCTTTTCAGCCTTTGGCAATCTGGTCTCATTCCCTACTCAACTGAAGCTCCTCTTCCTTGCCAGCTCTGGTGGCCTTTCCTTAATCGTCAGCCTTCTTGACCTTCACACTGGGGACCACCATTTCCTCCAGGATGCTCTCTCTTCTCTGCCTTTCCCTTGGTTCTTCTCCTATTTGTCTAACTACTTCTCATTCTCCTTTTCTGATTTGCCCTAAGGACCGTTCCTAACTCTAAGAGTTCTCTAAGGTTCTGCCCTGGCTCTTCTCTCCTCACCCCTCTACATTCTGTCTTTTGGGGTCCTCATTAGATCTCATGAGTTTATATGACTGTATATTTAGCCCTGAGTTCTAGTCTTGCACCAACAACCACCCATTGGACATCTCAAACGGGATGTCCCGTAGACATCTTAAAGGCAATGTATCCCCAAACTGATCTCATTTCCTTTCTCCCCAAATCTTCTCTTGTCTTGACCTCCCTGTTTCTGTGGAGAACATCACCATTCTCCCAGGTGCTCAGGCTCACCATCTTCATGACGTTCTGAGCTCTTCATCCTCCATAACTAATCAGTTACCAAATCTTGTTTTTTCCACTTCCACATTTTCCATATCAACTCTTCTTTTCACCTCCAGAGCTGCCCTCCTAGGACAAGCCCTCATGAAGCTTCAGCTGGATTATTGCTATAGGCTCCCTAATTGGTCTTTTTAACTCTACCTACATCCTTCACATTACTGTCAAAGGAAGGTCTGATGAGGGCACTCCCCTCCTCAATAACCTGCAGTGGTTCCCTGCCACCTCTAGATTCAAAGGCAAACCCTTCTGTCTGGCATATAAAGCTTTTCACAACCGGACCCAGTCCTACCTTTCCAGCCTTATTACCCAATGCTCCCTTTCATGCACTTTCTAGTCCTGCCAAAGTGTCCTTCTTACCACTCCTCATACATGATGTGTCAAATCCTGTCTATGCTCCTTTGCCCCGGCTATCCCTCATGCCTGGAATGCCATCCCTTATCACCTCTGCCTGTTAGAATTCCACATTTACTTCAAGACTCAGTTCAAATGACACCTTCAGAAACTTTTTCCTGATCAAATAATATTTCATATTGAGGAAATATTTGTCATATAAGATGACAGTTGTAAATTGCTTAGCACATAGTGGGGAGCACATAGTAGGTGCTAGGAAAATGCTCATTCCTTTCCACTTCCCTTTCCCTCTGCCCCTCCCCACCCCTTTCCAACTGTGAGTTTTCTGTCAACCTGTTTTGTATTTCCAAATAGAGTCTAGATTTTCTGAGAGTAAAGGATGTACATTAGACTGGTTTCTCTATTTCCCCACCCCTCGCTCCCAGCCCTGGGCACTGGATAGAGCCTTTTAAACGAGTTACTCAGAGTGGGAGTGGGAAATCTCCGTAATTCAAAGGAAGCAAACCCTTCCCTAACCCTGCCCTGCCTGTCTCTCTCCCTCTCTCCCATCGCCAGAGGCCTTGGCAGACAGCGCTCTCCTTCCTTCCAAATGCGTTTAAAGTGTTAACTGACTCCCTTCTGAGTAAGAGAGAAGCTATTAATTAAGGTCTCATCAATTTAAATCTGTTTCAAGGAAACAAAGATCAATCTGTCCTCCTCAAACCTCATTTGGTTTGAACAGTGAACAAATCAATCTGCTAGAACCCGCCTGCTGCCACTGCCGCCGCCGGACCGATTAATTCTAGTCTTTGGGAATGGTCCATGTGAGTCACATGCAGCAAGGAAGGTATTGAACCACTGAATCTCACAGCTGGAAGGGATAGGAGGGCACAGAGGCCAAATCCACTCTACAACCGCCCACACCAGAGATGACCCAGCCTTGGTTTGAAGGCATCCAATGAGGAAGAATGAAATAATAATAATAATAATGATAAATGGGCAGCTAGGTGATGCAGTGGATAGACTATCAGGCTCTAAGCTTGGAGTCAAGAAGACCTGTGTTCAATTCAGGCCTCAGATACTTCCTAGCTGTGTGACCTTGGGCAAGTTATTTAACATGTTTGCCTCAGTTTCCTCACTTGTAAAATGAGTTGGAGAGCAAAATGGTAGAACTCCAATATCTTTGCCAAGAACACTCCAATGGGGTCAAGAAGAGACAGAAATGATTGAAAGACAACAATAATGATGATGATGATGATGATGGCCATGATCAGTACTTATATATGCTTTAAAGGTTGCAAAGTGTTTTATATATGCTATCTCATTTAATCCTCACAGTAATTCAGGGAGGTAGGTGTTATTATCCCCATTTTACAGAAGAGAAGAGTAAGACTGAGAGGAGAAATAATTTGCCTAGGGCAGTGATGGCGAACTTTTTAGAGGGGTGGGTTATATGAGAAATGGAGAGTGGGAGGGGAGCAGCCCAGCTCCATGTTTCTCTGGCTTTCTAGTAATGAATTCTGGTGAATTCTGTGCTGGGGCTACAGCAATGTGCCTGCAGAAAGGGCTCCACATACCCACCCCCCCCGGCATGTGTGCCATAGGTTTGCCACCACAGGTCTAGGATCACACAGGTAGGAAGGGTAAAAGCCAGAATTTGAACTCAGATCTTCCCAAGTCCCCAGTCAATAGTCCCAAATATTTCCACTGTAATCCCTGCCTTCTGAAGTCTCTCGTCCCCCTTTCACAGAGCTCTAGTGAGAAGTTTTCACTTCTGTGATGCCTTACTATGCCTGTCTTCCACTTTTTCAGCATTCTTCCTTGTGTCCTCTGGGCACAAGTGGACAATATCAAATCCTTTTTCTATAGAATCCCCCTTCCAGTTCTTGAAAGCTGCTAGTGCTCTACAGTCTTCAGCTTCAGCCTTCTTTTTTCCAGGCCAAACATGCCCAGCTCCCTCTTCCATGAAGTGCCATCCCTCTTAGAGCAGGGTCTCTAGTCCTCTTGAGCTTATCTGTATTTCTACTGGGATGTGATGCATTAGACAAGACCTCCAGGTGTGACCTGGGCCCAGCACACTGCAATGGCAGTTGTTCCTTTGGGAGAGGACCAGTGATGCCAGGGAATATGATGTCTTGACGTGTTGTGAAATGGATTTAAGTCAGGCGAGTTGTGGAGAGTCATCAGCCTCACTCTCTCTTCCAAAGTCAGCAAAGTCCAGTGACACAGCAAAAGTCAAGATGAATGGTGATGGCTCAGGATGCAGTGGGTGACCCTGGCGTCTTCGATGCATGACCAAGCTCTGAGCACTCCCCAGTACCTGCTTCAGCCGCCTTCACGGCCATTGGAACAAATTGTTCTCATCTGTCCATTCCATGGGCGAAGTCTCTACATGCCTGGGGTAGACACGTCCTTAAGCCACTGCTGAGTCTGAGGTGTGTGGTTCCCCTGCCTTAGCCCTGGGGTAGCAATGGCAGCCCATCTCTCTTTTTAGCCATCTTGCCTCTGAATGCAGCCTCAGAAGGCATTCACGTTTTTTGACCATCATTCTTCAGGCAGTCACTCGATCAGCAAACTTTTATTAAGCATCTTCTCTCAGCCAGGTACTGAACTTGGTGCTGAGGCTGAGTTTGGGGACTGACGCTTTAGAAACTCCTTTAGGTCACCTTTTCCATAGCTTAGAGATAGTTGATGGAGGACTGAGTGCTTAGCAAGAAGCAGACAGAAGCAAGAGATGTTGGGTAGAGAGAACCAACAAGATCTGGCTCCTGATTGGATGTGGAGAGTGAAGGAAAGGGGAGAGTGGGGAAGGGTGACCAGGATGATGGCAGGGTCCTTGACAGATGCAGGGAAGTTCAGAAGAGGGGTGGCTTCGGGACTGAAGATAATGAGTTCAGCATTTGAAGTGCCTTTGGGACATCCAGTTTGAGGAGGAAAACAAGCAATTGGTGATATAGGACTGGAGCTTGGGAGAGAAATGAGGCCTCTAGAGAGGGGGTGTCCCAAAATGTTTAATGCACTTTTAATCTATTAAAGTTTCTAGTTTCAAATTGCTCCAATTTTATTTGTTAAATACATTTTATTCTAATATATTAATAATCCAATTTCTTAAAGTAAAATTGCTCTAAGATCCTTCAACCATCTTATAAATAGATCGAAAGGTGATTATTGAACCCATAGGATCAAATCATTGAATCATCACTTTAGAACTGGAGAGGACCTTGATGACTAGCCTCATTTTATGGATGGGGAAACTGAGGCTTAAGGAGGCGAGGTGACTTGCCCCGAATCACGCAAGTGACAAGCATCAGAGTAAGATTTGAATTCATGTCCTCTGACTCCAGAGTTAATATTCTTTCCACTGATCCATAATAAACTCATAAGTTTTTAAAAATAGCAACTGCGGTTTAGCCACATCTCCCCATCCCACCGTAGTGAACCATAGTGCAGAATTTAACATTTGTCAATTATTATCAACCAGCAATAGTTTATTAAATGACTATTATGTGTCAGGCATTGGGGATGCAAATAGAATGAATGATTCAAGTTCTACTCCAAAGGAGCTGACATTCTCCTGGGGAGATAACAAGTGCATATAGAGGTATTAAACAGTGGCCCAATAAGTCTTGGTACAGTTTTAAGTCTTCAGTGCATCAAACCATTCAGTTTGATTATTAATTATTAATTAAAGAAATTTAATTAATTAAATTAATTAATTAAAGAACTAAATTAATTATTAATTAAAGAACTCAAAAAATCAGCATAAAAGATATTAAAAAGAAGAAATGTAAGCAAATTCAGAGTACTATAATTAAATTCTAGTGGCACAATTCTATTGCATCCACATCCCACATTTTGTTTAGCCATTCTCCAGTTCCTGGGCATCTCTGTTATTTCCCAGTCTTTGGAGTATTTGCTTTTATTCAAACCCTCAAATTCCTGCTGATAGAAAGAAACTCCGAGCAGGGAGAGAAGGATCAGAAAAGCCTCCATGCCACCAAATCATGGCATTTGTAGGAGGGATGTGTTGTGTCGATGGTACAGCGAATCTCTAATTCTTACCACATCTAAAAAGCAGAGAGACGAATGGGGTAGGGAGTGTAGGGTTTAGAAATGAAGAGGACCTTGGTGGTCATCCAATGTAATCCCCCCATTTTGAAGATGGGGAAACTGAGGCCTCAAAGATGAAGTGGATTCTGAATTCAACCAGGTTGATGAAGAGCCTTGAGTCTTTGTCAGGATTAGTTGAAGCCAATGGAGATATTTGGCTTGAAACATAGTAGACTCAAGGGAGACAGGACAGCTTTGGTCAAGAAATTGAAACTGGTCCCACGTAAGAGGAATTAGCCTTATTATTTTGTTCTAGATGGGCAGAAATCAGTTCAAAAAAAGTTTGACATCATTTAAAGAACTCAAACTTTCTAATACTCTCAGCTATTTGAAAGTGGAATAGACCAGTTCCTTTGGGCAGAGGCTGGATGACCAATTTTCATACACATTGTGGCAGGGTATCTTTCTTTTTTAAACCCTCACCTTCTGTCTTAGAATCAATACTGTGTATGGATTCCAAGGCAGAAGAGCAGCAAGCATTAGGTAATAGGGATGAAGTGACTTGCTCAGGGTCACCCAGCTAGGAAGTGTCTAAGTACAGATTTGAACCTAGGACCTCCCATCTCTAGGCCTGGCTCTTGAGCTACCTAGTTTTCCCAAAGGGTATCTTTTTTGACTATGGGTTGGTCTAATTGGAGCCTGAGATCCCTTTTGATAATTTTTTTTTAAACCCTTACCTTCCGTCTTGGAGTCAATACTGTGTATTGGCTCCAAGGCAGAAGAGTGGTAAGGGCTAGGCAATGGGGGTCAAGTGACTTGCCCAGGGTCACACAGCTGGGAAGTGTCTGAGGCCAGATTTGAACCTAGGACCTCCCATCTCTAGCCCTTTTGATAATTTTTGTGATTCTAGTGACCTACTTAAAGTCACATAGCCAGTAAGAAGCCGAGACAGAATTTGAACCCAGGTCTTCCAAATCTAAATGCATGGTTCTTTCTACTGCACCACATTACCCACATCAATAAAGAAATCTTCTAGATCATCTCATCCAACTCCCTCAATTTATAGAGAAAAGTTATTTGCCCAACATTGTGTTGATATTAAGTAGAAGAATCATGATTCGAACCCAGGTTTTCTGACTATCAAACCAGCACTCGTTCTAATCTGAAAGCACAAGAAAGAAAACTTAAGCAAAGGCTTATTAGTTAGGGCTTCCCAAGACAACTAATCTGCCCTTGTTTAGAGCACTAATTCAATTTAGAATCATTTCATGCTTATAACATGCCAATTACAAGAAGTTAGCAAATGGAAGTGCCCAGCATGGAAAAAAGGAATTTGCTTTACACAAATCAAGAATAGAGAGATTCTTTTTTCCCCCCTTTAATTTAATTTTAATTTTTTATTCCCTTACCTTCCGTCTTGGAGTCAATACTGTGTATTGGCTCCAAGGCAGAAGAGTGGTAAGGGCTAGGCAATGGGGGTCAAGTGACTTGCCCAGGGTCACACAGCTGGGAAGTGGCTGAGGTCAGATTTGAACCAAGGACCTCCCGTCTCTAGGCCTGACTCTCCATCCACTGAGCTACCCAGCTGCCCCTTTCCCATCAATTTTAAATGGGAAGTCAGCTGGGAAGATGACCATTACAAGAACATACACAGAGTCCCCAAAGTTTCACAGGAGATTTCTTTTATGGAAGGTTCATATTAAGTCTCAATTTATAATGTGTGAGTGCACGCGTGTGAGTGTGTGTGTGTGTGTGTGGTTTGGATATACAAACAAGAACTGGGAATAATGGGGAGAAATTGCAAATAAGTGGATGATTTGGGCTTGATATCTGGAAAGAACTAATTCTCGCTTTGCAAAGGAGGCTGACCTTCCTCAAGGAGTGGCGCATCCTTTTTTCAGCACTCTCGCGCGTTAGACAGAGGCTGGCTAATTCCTTGGGGGATATATTGGAGAGCAGATTCAGGTATGGGCTGGACCAGATGCCCTTCGGATCAGTCCCAGCTCTGAGGCTCAGTGGTCCTGGGATGCTGTATGTGAACAGGCAGTGTGTGCAAATGGAGTGAATGAGAAATGGAACTAAGGAACATCGCCTGGTGCCCAGTTCATAGTCACATGAGCACACGAGCCTCTACAAAATGGGCCATTGATACTTTTCAGAAACGAGAACAATGTGGCATTCTGGGACCTATGACATCACTGTTCAAAAATAGAGGCATTCATGGACAGATATTAAATTCTCATGAAAACATCTTTCAGTTCTTTTGAGAAGGGAGGGATGAAGGATGGAGAGGAGGCTGGTGAAGCTTTCTTTTCCTTGGTGATTAGAATTGCTCCAGAAAAATTAATATTCCGAAATTGTGTGAAGGGAAATTACTCTGTCAGTGGGGAGTATTATAAGAATAGATCCACATTCTGGTGATTGAATTTAAACTAAAATTCCATCAAAATGGCTTCTTTTTGACTCTTAACACCATTAGATTCTATTCAATGAGCTTCCATTCAATTCAGTTAGGGCAGAGGCATGGTACACTAGAATTAGAGGTCATGAATTCAACCACTGGTTTTAATACACACTGACTTCTACTGGTTTTGTTTGCTTGTTTGTCCCTAGTTTGTATTTTCCCCCCTAAACTCTTACTCCCAGCTGAATCAAATGATTTCCTAAGCCATTCCACACATGGAGAATTCCATGATTCTATAATTTTAGAATTTGACTATTCCATGATCTTTTGATTCCAGAATTCCACGATTTTGTGAATTATCCATGATTTCTATGACTTTTTTAACTGTTCATTTTATTAGATACATTTTCAAAATTAAAGATAAGAATCGTACAAGTGTGAAAATATAGGGGCAGAAACCCCTTACTTTTTGTCTTAGAATCACACAGCTAGTAGATTTGTGAGAATAATTTTGAAACTAACACCTCCCATTTCCAGATCTGACGCTCTAACCACTGAGCAACGTAGCTGCCCTTGTCTATAAGATTAGGGATTTTTTTTCTTTTAAAAATCTTTCTTGGGGGCAGCTGGGTGGCTCAGTGGATTAAGAACCAGGCCTAGAGACAGGAGGTCCTAGGTTCAAATATGGCCTCAGCCACTTCCTAGCTGTGTGACCCTGGGCAAGTCACTTGACCCCCATTGCCTAGCCCTTACCACTCTTCTGCCTTGGAACCAATACACAGTATTGATTCTAAGAAGGAAGGTGAGGGTTTAAAAAGAAATCTTTCTTAGTCACCTCACACCTAGCAGATAGGCTAAAATGACGGCAAAGGAAAGTAATGAATGCTGGAGGGGATGTGGCAAAGTTGGGACATTAATGCATTGCTGGTGGAGTTGTGAATTGATCCATCCATCCTGGAGGCAATTTGGAACTATGCCCAAAGGGCGATAAAAGACTGCCTGCCCTTTGATCCAGCCATAGCACTGCTGGGTTTGTACCCCAAAGAGATAATAAGGAAAAAGACTTGTACATGAATATTCATAGCTGCGCTCTTTGTGGTGGCCAAAAATTGGAAAACGAGGGGCTGCCCTTCAATTGGGGAATGGCTGAACAAATTGTGGCATATGTTGGTGATGGAATACTATTGTGCTCAAAGGAATAATAAAGTGGAGGAATTCCATGTGAATTGGAACAACCTCCAGGAAGTGATGCAGAGCGAGAGGAGCAGAACAAGGAGAACATTGTACACAGAGACTGATACACTGTGGCACAATCGAATGTAATGGACTTCTTCATTAATGTCAATGCAGTGATCCTGAACAACTCGGAAGGATCTACGAGATGCTCTCCACATCCAGAGGAAGAACTGTGGGAGTAGAAACAGAAGAAAAACACCTGCTTGATCACATGGTTTGATGGGGATATGGTTGGGAATGTAGACTCTAAATGATCATCCTAGTGCAAACATCAACAATATGGAAATAGGTTTTGCTCAAGGGCACATGTAATACCCAGTGGAATTATGGGAAGAGGTGAGGGGAGGGGAGGGAGGGAAAGAATATAATTCTTGTAACCAAGGAATAATGTTCTAAATTGACTAAATAAAATTCCCCCCCCCCAAAAAAAAATCTTTCTTAGTATCCTTAGTGCTTATGTGCCTGGCACCTAGTAGGTACTTAATAAATGTTAATTGACTGAATTAATTCAACTCTCTGGTCCTTCCTTCATTTCCCCCCTGATAAACTGAAGTATTTGGATTAGCATTCCTCCTGCTGTCAAGCTTTGTCCTCTTTCCTGGATACTCTGCCTTTTTCCAGATGAGTATATTGAGGCCGAGAGAGATGAAGCCACTTTCATTGAGAGAGAGACCGGATTCAGGCTTAGGTCTTCTGGCTTCCAAGTTGTCTTCTTTCCATCCTTGCCTCCCTGATTCAACTGAGCCCACTTAGTTATTAGGATAAAATCAATCAACAAGCATTTCATCAACACCTATTAACATCCATCAACAGTGCCAGAAAGTGCACTCAGCTTAGACTAGGGAGATGGAATGGCCAGGAACTGGACTTGTGGCACTGACACAGGGATGGCAGCTTTTCATCTTTGAGACTTGCCTAGAACATTGAGAAGTCAAGAGACCTGGCCACAGTCACAAAGCTAGCATGTATCAGAGGTAGGACTTCCTGACTCCATGACTGGCACTCTATAGTCTTGCCTCCCCAGTTATCTATAAATCAAGACAACTAAAACAGATCAGGGGTTCCTAAATCTCTTTTTCAAACTCTTCAACAACAATGAAATGTCTTGTGAATCCTCAGAATAATTTACCATCTTCTCCAAATATTCTATTATTCATTACCCAAGCCACCATTAAGTAATTGTTATCCTGAGTCCCTTGGACCATCATCCTGATCTCCTAATGGGACTATTGACCTAGGTGAATTTCAACACTCAAACAAGAATGTTGCTGGGGCTTTCAGTACAGAGGAGCACATAATAGACCCATCCTTTGTTAATGGATCACATTCCCTATTAAAAAAAACTCTATTATGGAGGCAGCTGGGTAGCTCAGTGGATTGAGAGTCAGGTCCTGGGTTCAAATCTGGCCTCAGACACTTCCCAGCTGTGTGACCCTGGGCAAGTCACTTGACCCCCATTTCCTACCCCTTACCATTCTTCTGCCTTGGAGCCAATACACAGTACTGATTCCAAGATGGAAGGTGAGGGTTTTAGAAAAAAACAAAAAACCAAAACTCTATTATTCTGGGTGGGGAGGAGGGAGAATGTTTCTGGAGCACCCGTCCCCATCAAAGTCAAAATAGAAACAGTCTTAGTTCCTCTCAAAGAGTTTATATTCTAATGGGGAAGACAATATATGTATGGAATGGAATATGACATGGGATGATCTGTAGATCACAGACATGATATAAGGTGACATATGCATAAGTATGCATAGATTGAATCTATACCAGTGGAATCTAAAGTGGTTGGTTTTTTCCCCCAGGTGGGGCATAGGTAGGGTGCTGGAAGCTGAAGAGGATTAGGAGAGGCTGTATTTGTCCATGGTGCCCCACGATGCCAGGCCCATTGTTAATCCTCCATAAACCTCAACTGAGTCAGTCCAGAAATTCTAGTCCTGAGAATGTCCTTGGTATTTTAGGAATGGGGAAATGGGGAGAGGAGCTGCTCACCTCTTCCTGGTCCTGCCTCAGTCTCTCTCTCTGCCCTTTCAGAGAAGAAATGGTCTTTGAGGACTGGAATCCTCTCATTTCAAACCACCTTCCCAGCTGAAGAAGCGCATCCCCCTCCCCCGCCCTGCTTTGTGCTCTGTGCTTCTCCCACCCCCAGCTGAAGCTGTCTGTCATCCAGGTATTCACATCCCAAACAGAGGAGAACCTACATGGTACATCTCTCTGGTGTTTTTCTCCCAGAGTCAAAAAGAGAGGCTGGGATGACATCATTCTTCCCCACCCACAGGATGTCTTTTGCTCTCTTTTCCTACTCTGGCAGCCCTGGTCTTCCTCCTTCTCTTTCTCCCTCCTAATCAGTCAGATCTGATCAGGTCACCCCTCTTGGAGAATCGTGGATTTGGGCTTTTAATGCCCCAGTCAGCAGTGCCAGCCGGCAGCTAAACTCTAATCGAAGGCTCCCCATTGTACTTCCCAAAGACGATGAAGAATCTGGGTTTCCACCTGGATTTTGTACAGTCATTCACTTCATGCCTTGGGAAATCATTCATTCAATCATTCATTCATTCATTCATTCATTCATTCATTCATTCATTCATTCAGCAGGCATTTGTTATTAGTGTGCTTACTAAGAGAGGCACTTAGATTAAGTCAGTTAATCACGATGGACCTCCATTTTCCCAGTGGGAAAGAGAGATGAAATCTGAGGAACTGTAATTAATAAACAAATATTTACCTAGTGCCTACTGGGCACCAGGCACTGAGATAACTACTGAGGATCCAGGACCCAAAGTGAAATAAGCAATGCCTACCCGGAACGAGTTTATAGTGTGGAAGCAGGTAGCTTACCAGTGTACCTAGAGTCTCGAAGCCCTGAATTCAGATCCAGACTTGGATATTCACTAGATATGTAACTGCTCCAGCTAGCTGGTGCTTTAAGCCTTCCTTTTCCTACTGGGCACAGCATGTTCCCTGAAGAATGGCTCTAGGGACCAGGCATCTTCCATCTACCAAAGTAATCACTCCCAACTCCTTCCTGCTTCCAGCCCAGGCTCCCTCTGGAGCACAGAAGAGTAACCCTTCCTTTGGCTTCAGGTCTCCTATCTCCTGCCATGGCACCCTCTACTCCATGATGAGCATTCTCACAGCTGGTCATACCATTCATGTCCCAATGACTCTGAACTCTGGTAGGTCATTAACCAAACTTCATTCCATTCCTTCTGCCACCCAGTTCCTCATCCCCATCCCCCTCAACCCCCTATTCTGAAGTTTCAACCTCAATCCACCCAGCCCTTCTACTGTGCCCTCTGGAATGCCCATTTCACAGACGACACAATTCCCTGCACTTCTCCCACTCCTTTGATCTATTAGCTCTTACAAAACCCCCTTAGTGACGACACTATCTCTTTGGCCACCCTTTCTAGTAGATGACTACACCTTCACTCATTCTCCTTGGGTCACCAGTTAAGATGGGAGACTTAGAGTATTCTTTTCTTCCTATTGCTACTTCCAGGTTCTCCCTCTTCTCCCCTCTCATTCAGTAAGCTCTCTTCCTCTGAGGTTCTTGCTCTTCATTTCTACCACCCAGAAGTTTTGGTAGCTATTGTCTGTAGCGCCCCCAGGCCACTGCCCTTTCTTCCTCAATGAGTTTGATATCTGGCTCACAACTTCTGTCTTGTCCCCAACTCCCGCCCTTATATTAGAGGATTAAATATATATTCATATATTCTCCTTCATTCCCAAACCACTCAGTTCCTCAACATACTCACCTTCCAGGTGCTATTCCTTTACCCATTTTAGACACACAGAGATGGTCATCCCCTTGATGTAGTCATTGCCCACAAATATACTACCTCTGTGTTCAAGAATTCTGACATGGGGGCAGCTGGGTGGTTCATTGGATTGAGAGCCAGGCCTAGAAATGGGAGGTCCTGGGTTCAAATATGGCCTCAGACATTTCCCAGCTGTGTGACCCTGGGCAAGTCACTTCACCCCCATTGCCTAGCCCTTACCACTCTTCTGTCTTGGAACATTGTTTCCAAGACAGAAGGTAAGGGTTTAAAAAAAAAGAAGAATTCTGACATCCCCATATTCAACCATCAGCTATTGGCTTTTTACCTCCCCCTTTGAGTTCCTTCACAAAATCCTACTCTTGAGTAGTTGATGGCCTTTGATTCCTTGACCCCTCAGTTCTCTCCCATCTTCCATCTTCCTTGCTCCATGGAAGCTGATGAGATCATCAATGCAAGTAGAATAGGAGAAGAAGGCCATCTACGATTAGAAGGTGTGATTGGTAAGAGAATTCCACCAAGGAGACAGAGAAGAAGCAGTCTGAGATGGAGGAGGAGAACCAGGAGAGACAGAATAGTGTTCCAGAAACCTAGAGAGAAGAGATCAAGGAGGAGAAAGTGATCAATGGGGTCAAATATTTCCTCCTATCTTTCCAGTCTTCTTATATCTTACTCCTTACACTTGAACTCTTTTTTTTTTTAATTTAAACATTATTTTATTTGGTCGTTTTCATACATTATTCATTGGAAACAAAGATCGTTTTCTTTTCCTCTCCTCCCCCCCCCCCCCCCCCCCCCCCGCCTTTCCCTCTCCCATAGCCGACGCATGATTCCACTGGTTATCACATGTGTTCTTGACTCGAACCCATTTCCCTGTTGTTGGAATTTGCATTAGAGGTTCATTTAGAGTCTCTCCTCAGTCTTATCTCCTCCAACCCTGTAGTCAAGCAGTTGTTTTTCATCAGTGTTTTTACTCCCACAGTTTATACACTTGAACTCTTAAAGGACCTTGGCCTCCTGATTTCTTCACAAACATGACCCTCCATCTCTTGACTCTAGCATTCTCTCTGGCTGTAATCCATGCCTGGATGGTTCCCCTCATTCACTTCCCCTGTTGACTTCCCTGACTTCTCCAAGAAGTTTCCCTGACCCCTCTTAATTCCAGTGCCTTCCCTCTGAAAAGTATTTCCTATTTCTCCTGTAAATAGCTTGCTTTGTAAAAACTGGTTTGCAGGAGGAAACTGGGTAGCTCAGTGGATTGAGAGCTAGTCCTAGAGATAGAAGGTCCTAGGTTCAAATCTGGCCTCAGACACTTCCCAGCTGTGTGACCCTGGGCAAGTCACTTGACCCCCCTTGCCTAGCCCTTACCACTCTTCTGCCTTGGAACCAATACACAGTATTGATCCCAAGATGGAAGGTAAGGGTTTAATAAAAAACAACTGGTTTGCATATTGTCTCCCCCATTAGGTTGTGACCTTTTTGAGGCAGGAACTATCTTTTACCTCTTTTTTGTATATCTTGTGATTTGTACAGTGCCTGGAACAAGGTGGGTACTTGATGGAGCTTCATTGATTGCTTGATCAACAACATCTGCTTGTCTTGGTTTCTTTATCTATTAAATGGGAATAACAACACCTGCCTCCTAGGATTTTGGTGAGGAACAAATGAGATATTTGTAAATCACCTTACAAACCTTAAAGTATAAAGTAAATGGTAGCTATTTCCATCTAGGCTGGAGAGACATTGATATCTAAGCATAAGGGAGAGGGCAGAGACAGACTGGCCAATGAAAATCCAGTCCTTTGAGTAAATTGGGCATGCTCAAAGGGCTAGACCTTCATTGGCCAATCCCTTGCTTCTTTACTTAAATATCTACAGAATATAGATAAAATAAAGCTGGGTAGTTTGGGGATGGAAGACACAGGCACCTGGAGAAGATGAAGACATTTCCTGTAGAAGTTGATGCTTAGTCTGCAAGAGACAGAAAAGAAAGACTTCCTTCTTCCCAGAGTGAGAGGTGGAACACAACAGGTATGGGCAGTGCCTACACTATCAGATTTGGTTTTTTGTTGAATCCTTTTGCCTAAATTTTTGGTAGGAAAGAAAATGATTCAATGTGTGTGTGTGAAATGGGAATGTGAATATTTGCCATAACCATGATATAAAAAAACAAGAGGCACTGAGGAAACATAAAAAGAAATCTTTAATAAAAAAGGTCTACCTTCCTAATAAAGGAAAATGAATAATGAGAAAATTACTATTAAGTCTCTTTGTCATAGCTAAATCATGTACCTATTTTGACTTCATCTTGGTATATGGTGTGAGATGTTGGTCTATTCCTAGTTCCTGCCAAACTGTTTTCTAATTTTTTCCAGATGATTTGTCAAATAGTGAGTTTCTTGTCCCCAAAGCTTGGCTCTTGCATCTTGGTCATACAAAACTAAGTCATTCACATTTTTCCAAAAACCTATTAATCATATAACCCAATTTACTTTAGGATTTAATTCTGAGTTTTAGGTATGAGGGAGACAAATAGGGGAGATTAGAAGGTCTATTTCCTTTCCCTCTCACAGTGGAAAGAAAAGAAGACTATTAAAGGCTATAAAGTGAGAGAAAGCTGGGAATAAATAAACTATAAATTTCTTGAGGGCAGGACTTTCATTTTCATCTTTATTCTGAACATGTTAATATCTATTTGCTTTCCTGATTAGACTATAAGCTCCTTGAGGGAAGGGGGTGTTTCATTTTTCATACTGGTGTCCCCAGTGCCTAGCACATAGTAGGTGCTTAATAAATACCTATTGATTGATTGATCATGTTAACTGAGAGACAGGAGAAGGACCTGAGAATGTTTAGGTCTAGAAGAGGAGATTTCGGAGAGGATGTAATTTTGAATAATGAATCCCATGAAATGGTCACATTACTTGAATTTTCATTGGATATTCTCATTGAGCTGGAACCAATGACTGTATTTTACATAACTGTAACTTCAATCAGTTGCAAATTCAAACATATGTGACTACTTTAGTGAATTCTTTCATACTAACCTGGACCTAGCTTTAAGGGCTGTCAAGTATTTAAAGAGTATGTCCAGGGCAGAATCACAAGCACTGCTTAGAGGGGGAGTAGGAAGGGACCTCTTCTCTGTTACCATCTAGTTTGACTCACACCTGAACACAGGAACCCATCCACAAGACACCCAAGACTTATTTTCCTTGGTCTCAGTGGGCAGAAATAGGAGTGCCATGGACATTGCAGATAGGAAGATTGTAGGTTGATGTAAGGGAAAAAATCCTAAAAATTTGAGTTGACTAAAAGTGGATTAGCCTGCCTCAGGAGGCAATGGATTCTCTGGGTCAGGGGGCCCTCCAGCAAAGCCTACACCACCACTTGTCCACTGTGTCAGAGGGGTGAGTTGGACTAGCTGGTCTCTGATGTGCCTCCACCTATGTGATACTGTGGTTTGGTCTTTCTTTCTATCTTTACCAATCATCTCTCTATCCATCCATCTATCCATTCATCCATCCATCCATCCATCCATCTATCTGTCTACATATCATCTATCTATTTATTCATCCATCCATCCATCTACCATTCTTCCATCTGGATATTTAATGATCTAACTTTTTATCTCTCCCTTCATCTATCCGTTCATCTTTATATCTGTCTACATTTCATCTATCTACCATTTGTCCATCTACCATTCTTCCATCCAGGTATTTAACCATCTACCTTTTTTATCTATCCATCCATCCATCCATCCATCCGTCCATCCATCCATCCATCCATCTCTCTAGGTAATTTCTAACTCTCTCACACACATCTGTCACCTTTGTAACCATTAGAATCTAAACAATCATTTTCCTTTTTTTCAGATGGGGAAATCAAGATAATAACAATCTCCTATTTCTGTAGTCAAAGGTAGTCTAGTTTAGGAAAGGATCATCCTTGAAGCCAGGAAGATTTCTGGTCCATAATAACTCTCTGACCTTGGCTTCTGGTCTCTAGACCAGTGGTGTCAAACTCAGAAACAAGGCTACTAATTTGTACTTAAGGATCATATGCTGACTTAGATAACACATATTAACATTATGTTCTATTATATTTTTATTTGTTTGTTTTTTTAATTTGGTTTGGGAAAGGCTTTGTGCTTGATTCTTTTGCTTGAGACAATTTGCTAAGATGGTTGGTAGAGAATGTGCCCACTGGCATAAGTAGAGTGGGTTTCTGTACCCAGGCATTCCCTCTACCTGTGGTGGTGACTATGGCACGTGTGCCAGATATGGGCATGTCCTCTATCGTCCCAGCACAGAGTTTACCAGAATTTGTTACTAGAAAGCCAGAGGGACATGAGGCTGGCCTGCTCTCCTCCCCTTCTCTACGAATGCCTAAAGACATCATCTGCCCCTCTAAAAGGTTCGCCATCACTGCCCTATACCAATGACCTCACAGGCCTTTTTCCATCCCTGTTTGTGCAGTACCTTTTGTAGCTTACAAAGCACTTTCCTCAGAATTACTCTGTGATGGAGGTGCTATTACCCCATTGTACAGATGAAACTTGTAGTGGGGAAATCCACTGGCCTGACCAGGTAATGGTCATTGGGCATTAGGCCCTAGCTCTTGTGTGGACCCAGCTCCCCTCTAAACTAGGCTATTCCTGTTGCGGAGAGCTCTCCCAACTAAGAACAACGATTAGCACATTAATTAGTTGGTTCCTGTCTCCCGGAGAGTTGCCAGACTTCACTGCAGTCCCACCTCCTCCTTTCTTTCTCCTTTGCTTTGGCAAGGTCAGGCTCTGCAAAAAGGTCCTCGTGTTTGGGATTAGTATGTTCTAAGAGAAAATAGGCTTGGGTGCCCCGTGTGCTCCTGGGCTGGCCAGCTAACTGTGTGTCCCGAGGAATGCTCTGTTCCCTGGCCCAGATTGCATCTGTGGCCCTGACCCTGACCTGAAATTGTGTGCCCTAGAGGAACCCCAGGAGAGAGGAAGGCTGGGGACATCCATCACGGCTGGAGGCCTTCAGTGCCCGGCCCTGGACGCATTTCATTTCCTTCAGGAAAGACAGAACTGATGAGGATGACAACAATTCTAGCTGACATTCCCAGGGTTGTTTTATGCTGTGTGTGACCTCACCCGATGAGGTAGCTGCCACCATCTTCTCCCCTTGACAGATGAGGAAACTGAGGTTCAGAGAGGCTGGGATTTGTCCAAGGTCACTCAGCTGGTCCAGGATCAGATGGGACTCAAACCCAGATCTCCCCAGATACCATTTCCAGGGTTCCACGCTGCCGGGAAGCTCCGATAATGGAGCTCTTTGTCACTCCTAGAATTGTGCGAGCTGGAAAAGAACGTGGAGGTCACCTCCTGACATCTCATTTCCTGTGGAATTAAAAAAACTAAATTTATTTTAGGAACACGGCCTCTGAAATATAGCAGCAACTGGCTGCTGGATAGGGGTTTGGACCTGGGTTTGCTTCCCAGCTCCACCTCCTCTAATCAGAGGTGTGACTCTGGGCAAGTCATTTATCCTCTGACCCTCAGTTTTACCTTCTGTAAAATGGGAGTAATAGTCACAGCTACTTCTCTGAGTTGTTGTGGGGCTTGAATGAAAGAAAGATACATGTAAAGAGTTCTGCAAACTGCTGGGTTCTCCAGAAATGGCAGCTGTTATCGCTGTAATGCAGCGCTGAAGGAATGTGGTCCCTTCCTGGAGCAGAGACCGCCTTTGTGCTTTTTTCCTGGTATCTCCAGGGCTTTGCCATTTCCCCCCTTTGACCTGGGGAAGGATACAGATGAGCAACAGTGTAAGGGACGGTCAGTGCTTGGGACTCAGTAGCAGGAAGAGGTTAAAGGTCTTCGACAGGGTGGGTTAGAGGTAGGATTTGAACCCTGGTCTTCCTGACTGCTGAGGCTTGCTAAATGTTGGATGAATGAATGGCGTGGGAAGACCTGGGTTCCAATCTCTGTATTAACGGTGTCCTCCATACAACAGGGTTTCCAACGTTGCCGTGCCAGGGTTGATACAGAATAGACAGAATTTGTTACTTCGAGGTCGAGGTTCCAGGTTCAGATCCTGTTCCTATTAATTACTAGCTAGGTGACCTTGGGCAAGTCCCTGCCTCAGTGGTAGGGACATGGTAAACACATCATAAATGCTTGTCCAATGCACTGACTTCCCCTCTCCAGCCTTCTCAAATAAAGCTGATTGACCTAGAGTGCCTCCAATCTCCCTTCCCGTTATTATTCCCCTTGAGGAAGAGCTCACTCCAAGGCAATATATATCCGTCACGCAGAGAGGGCATGAAGGCATTAGTCGGGAAGACCTGAGTTCAAATGCTACCTCACGCTCGCTGTGTGCCTGGCCCCGGTTTCCTTTTCTGTAAAAAGAGGGATGGCGGTGTACAGTTGCCATGAACACACACAGACACGCACTCACACACGGTCCAGTTTAGGGGCCAGCCTGAGCCCCGTCTCCCCTCAGCCTCCCAGTACGAATCTTCCAGGAATCACTCCGCATTATAAACAACCAACGCGTCCGCGCCAGGTCGGGTCCCTCCTGGGCATCCTTCGCATCGGGGCCCACTAAGGCGATCCGGGGCTTCCCGGCATTCAGATCCCGCAGGGGCCCGGGGAAGATGGGGAGGGGGAAGGGAGGAGGTGAAAGAGGGAGGCAGGGAGAGTGGGGGAAGGGAAGGGGGAAAGGGGAGTGGAGGAGAGGGAAAAGAGAGAGAGAGGAAGGGAGACTGGAAGGAAGGGGGGAGGGAGAAAGGATTGGGGGATGGGGAGGGGCGGGCGCTCTCTCTGAAACACCCCCACCCCCCACTCCGGGCTGCTGGCGGCCGATGACCTAGTTCTGGGAGCGAGATCGATTGGGCTATAAATAAGTCCGGGGGAGGCTTGGACGCCCCGCCCCTGGGCCGCCAGCCCTAGGCGCCGGGGCCGCTCTCATACTGCCATCTATAGTGGCTGGGAGAGAAAGCGTCGTGGGTGCCGCGGGCAGGGCCGGATGGGCTGGGGAGCCGGGGCCTGGAGCAGCCAAGGGAGGGAGGGGCTTCCTTGGGGAGACCGTGCTTAGAGATCGTCTGCACCGATTTCCTCCCTGTACTCGGGCTGACCAGCGTAGCAGAGAGTGCTGGGTCTAGGTCTTGAGGCAGCCGCAGAGAGAAAGACAGAGACGCAGGTTGGGAAGAAAGGATGGAAGGAGGAAGGGAAAGAGAGCAGAGAGGGAGAGAGGAGGAGAAGGAAAAGAGCAAAAAGAAATACAGGAGAGGGCAGCTACTGCCTTAGTGGACAGAGAGCCAGGTTTGGAGACAGGAGATCCGGGGTTCAAATGTGACCTCAGACACGTCCTGGCTGTGAGACCCTGGGCAAGTCACTTAACCCCCATTGCCTAACCCCTAGAGATCTTCTGTCTTGGAACCAATAAAGGGTTTTAGGGGGAAACAAGAAATCCAGGAAAGGGGGGGAAGACTAGGGAGAGAGGAGCAGAGTGGGAAGGGAGAGAGGAGGGCAGCTGGTCTTTTTTGCTGACTGGCTACTTCTTAGGGACACACAAGTATTAGGCAAAGTACTTTTCCAAGTTTCCTGAAATCAGTTGTTCCTAGAGGTTCTATTAAGAGCTTTCCTCTAAAACAACAACAACCTTCCTCTTGAGGCTGCTTGGTGGCTCAGCCAAAAGAGTGTTAGGCCTAGATACAGGAGGTCCTGGGTTCTAATGTGACCTCAGACATTCTTAGCAGTGTGACCCTGGGTAAATCACTTAACCTCCATGCCTCTCCCTTACTGCTCTTCTTTGTTGGAATCCACTGATTCTAAGATAGAAATAAAAGTTAAAAAAAAAAGCACTTTCCTCTTGGGGAATTGTTCCAGGACCTCACCAAAGCACTAGTAATGGTTGTCCCTGCTCTCAATACATTCAGAAGTAGTCACTAAGAACAGTCATGGGTGGCCCTGAGAGCTGCCCCATATTATAGGCTCTTTGCCTTCTTGTCCCTGAGGTCAAGTGAACCCACAGGCTTCTCTCTGCTGGGTGGAAGGAGGTTGAGCTCGCTATCAGCAGAATGACACCCTCCCAACTGAAGCAGGTTTGGATTCTAGACCTATGATGTCCAAGGGTTTGACATGTCAGAGGAGACTAACACGCCATCTGGTATGAACTGGACCACGATCCAAATTAAATCAACAGATGGTTATCGAACATCTGTTAGGTGAACACTAATGTCCTCCTCCCATGCCTTAGCATGTCGTGGAGTACAGATCTCCTCTACCTAAATCATATGATGAGGGCACCATCAAATAGAGCAAATTCAGGAAGGAACTAGATAGTTGGTGGAAGGGTGCAGGCTTAAAAGATGATTCTAAATGTGCAAATTTGTAGCTCCTAAATTTAAGAGCCAGCCTAGCCACTCCTGGAGAAGTAAAACTTGGAATAAAGGGGCTTTTATTCTCTGAGAACCACAGAAGGCTTGGCTTTCCCCCAGC
The DNA here is from genome assembly GCF_027887165.1 of Monodelphis domestica. NCBI lineage: Eukaryota > Metazoa > Chordata > Mammalia > Didelphimorphia > Didelphidae > Monodelphis > Monodelphis domestica. The sequence goes on along the minus strand of NC_077227.1, from coordinate 743,017,552 downwards.
ATTCCCCCTCCTGCAGGGCAGAACCAGATAACCAACTGTGTAATCTTATGTAGATCCAGATTTTTTCTGTTGAATCAGATCAGGCTGGTGGCTAACAGTGCCACCTATGGGTTGAATGTAAAATGCTTTGCAGACCTTAAAGACTATACATTATTATTATTAAACTCATTATTATTTATCTAATCCTGTGAGGTTGTAGATTTGCAAAAGGCTGCTTAAGAATGGCTATCAAGGTTAGGAGATTTCTTTAATTGGTTAACTAAGGAAAGCTATTAAAGATAGTTTTCTATGCAATATGAATTGAGGGATGCTCAGAAACTTCCTCTGCCTCAAATATGTCCCCTTTCAGCCCCCATGGCTTTGGAAATCCTATGACTAGACTAAAAGAGAATCATGTTGCAAGAGACCTAGAGATCTTAATTAACAGAATTCATACTGGTAAAGTAGTCTGGTATAGTGGAAACAATATCAAACTAGGAATCAGGGGACCTGAATTTAGGTCCATCTCTGACATTTAGGAGCTATGTGACCTTGTGCAAGTCATTGCTCTTAGGGCCTCAATTTCCTTTTCTATAAAATATAGGAATTGATTGAGATGAAATCTAAGATGCTTCCCAGATCCAGTTTCTGAGTCTGCTTTTCAAATGAGCCTACTAAAGCCTAGAAGGGTTAAATTATATTCCTCTGGGGTAAGGACTTATATCTCCAGGAAGTTACCTTGATTTCTTTTTTTTTTTAAACCCTTACCTTCCGTCTTGGAGTCAATACTGTGTATTGGCTCCAAGGCAGAAGAGTGGTAAGGGCTAGGCAATGGGGGTCAAGTGACTTGCCCAGGGTCACACAGCCGGGAAGTGTCTGAGGCCGGATTTGAACCTAGGACCTCCCGTCTCTAGGCCTGACTCTCAACCCACTGAGCTACCCAGCTGCCCCCCAAGTTACCTTTATTTCTGTAAAATTAAATTTTTTTTTAATTGAAGTTTTGTTGATTTCTTTAAATAAATGCTAGAGTAATTTCCTGATTCATTATTATCTGGAAATAATCAGATTATGTCAGCTACATTATATCACTCACCCCATGTTAGAGCCTTCCATGTAACAAATAAAGACCATGAAGACCTTTCCTGACCGATAGAATTTATAAGATTTCATACCTAGAATCCTCCACTTCTGCACCAAGATGAAGGCAGCAGGTTTCGCCATCTATTCTGCAGAACCACAATAAGTGACTGTGGGCAACAGGAATTTGCCCTGGTTTGTATTCACTTTATTCTGGTCCTTATGGCAATCAGTCTCTTACTTCTACTTTCTTTGCTCTGAACCAGTTCAAGCACGGGGCCTTAAATCGGCCAGTGAGTCGGGGGGTGTCTACCCCAGTCACAGGAAGACCTCCCTGAGTCAAATGGGCAGATGAGAACAGTTTGTTCCAATAGCCAAGAAGGTGGCTCAAGCAGGCATTGTGGAGACCTGAGAGCTTGGTTAGACATGGAAGCTACCAAGACCTTCCACTGATTCCTGGGCCATCACCAGCCATCCTGACTTTTGTCTTGCCGATGGACTTCCAAGGACTCTGGAAGAGAGAACAAGGCTGACAGTTTTGTTAGACTCTCTCTTCATTTAAATCTAATTCATGTGCAAGCCACGAGTTACCTCAAGATGCCATTGGTCGTCTTCAGAACTGAAGGAAAAAGAACCACCAACACCAGTACATACAGCACTTTGCTCCGTTCTCTGAGCCCCACAGGTGTTTATTATTTCTTTTTTTTTTAAACCCTTACCTTCCATCTTGGAGTCAATACTGTATATTGGCTCCAAGGCAGAAGAGTGGTAAGGGCTAGGCAATGGGGGTCAAGTGACTTGCCCAGGGTCACACAGCTGGGAAGTGGCTGAGGCCAGGTTTGAACCTAGGACCTCCCGTCTCTAGGACTGGCTCTCAATCCACTGAGCTACCCAGCTGCCCCCATGTTTATTATTTCTAATAGTGCAGCAGTATTCCACCAGAGTCAAGTATCGGTTTGTTTGGTCAGCCCGTGAGCCTCCCCTTCATTCCAGGTGTTTTTTGTTTGTTTGTTTTTCTAACAAAAATAAAAATGCTGCCATGGATCTTTTGGTATGTATGGGACCTTCGTTCCGGTCTCTGTTCTCCTTGGAGCCTGGGCAGATAGCAGGGACTTTGGGTCAAAGGGAATGAAGAATCTGGTAACTTTTCTCTCATCCTTTTAAATGTTTTCTAGGACGGTTGGCCCACTGGGAAATCCTCCTTTAAGCAGCTCTCTGTATTAAGTGGTTTTCCTCAGTAACAGCTTGTCAGGGATTCCTTTGTCTTCCTAGGAGCAGAGGTTCCTAGTTAGAGTTGGAAAGCATCTTTGAGGCCGAGCCCAACCCCTTTATTTTACAGAGGAGGTTTATGGGAAGGTGAATTTTAATAGGTAGAGGAAGGGAGGAAATGGGTTATGGAAAGTAAAGCTAAAGTGAAGTATATGAATGTGGGGCTGCTGGAGGAGGAATAGAGGACTCGAGACCTCTGCGGTGCTCTGAGAAGAGATCTAGTGGTGACTGTTGTCCTTCATCCTGGAAGAGGACCAAAGTGGCATCACTGAGGATGTCTTGTCATTGGATTGGGTTTAAGTGCGGGGGAGATACACAAGGCGGTTGGCTCTGTTCTCTCCTTCCAAGTCCTTGAAGTCCAGTGGCAAGACGAGAGTCAAGGGCAGGGGATGACGTTGGCATCTTTGATGTCTGCCCAGGCTCTAAGTGCTTTGCAGTGCCCAGTTCTGCCACCTTCGTGAACTTTGGAACAAATTGTGCTCATCTGCCCCTTTTGCCAGAAGTCTTCACGACACTGGGTAGACATCCCCAAGTCACCAAGAGATCTGAGGCTGAGAGGGTCCATTGGGCATGGCCACGACAAGAGCCACAGCATCTTGGAGCCGCAGATAGGCCCCCGAGGCAGAAAGGAGCCCTGGAAAGGGCTCAGCAAGCGCTCCGACCAGAGGCTAGTCTTCCCTGAACACCTAAGGGAGGAGACCCACAAAGGTGCCAAAGTCAGTCTGACCAGCTTTACAGTTTTGCCTCTGGTCAATCCTGCTCAAAGATGGGTATCTCCCAGGCTGTTTGTCCCCTGCTGATCTTTACTAGGAGACACTCTCTGCTTGAATTAACCCATCATTGAGTTTTTATACAAGCTTCCCAGGAAGCTCATTTTATGCCTGACCTCAATCTTTAGCAAAGGGCTACAGTTAAGTATTCTCCAACTCGCAGTGTAATTTCTCTTCCTCTAAAAATAATAATAACACCTTCCATTTATAGGGTGTCTTTCATCTGTGGGCCTCAAAGCATTTCATAAATATTAACTGGCATGAACTTCCCTGGGGGTTAGCTGTTACAGGACCCATTTCACAGATGGGTAAGCTTCGATTACAGAGAACTTAGGTAACTGGCCAAATGACTACATTTTGCCAGTTGAAACTGATGGGAGGAAGGAAAATCTAAGGCCAGAATCCACTAGCCCATTCCAAAGTTAAGTGGCTAATTACCTCCTGGGTATGCAAATCGCCATCCCCTAGTAACCCCAGTGTTTTTTACAGGATATATTTAATTCATCTTTAGGGTAACCCAATGAGATCAGAGATTTTATAGGTGGGAAAACTAAGGCCTGGTGGTTTTGACTCACCCACAGTCTCATACAAAATGAGGAGCGAATAATAATAGTAAAGAGCCCTCCTCACTATTATACTATGGGCTTTCTCCCTCTTTTCAGGGGTACCATTAAGCTTAGCAGTTTATAGAAAAACTCTCTTGGAAAGAGGTTCTTAACCTGGGCTCCATGGCCCCCAAGGGGCTTTGTGGAGTCTGGGGACTTAGATGGGAAAAAAACTCACAACTGTATTTTAATTCACATCGAAGTGACATTTCAATAAAACAAACCAAAACCTCGTTCTGAGAAGAGATCCCTAAACTTCACCAGACTGCCAAAGGCATCCAAGGTACCAAAAGCAAAAAACAAACCCCTCTGCTTTAGGGCCTGAAAACACTAACTACCAGGACAGGAAGCCAGTGGAACTCTCTATAAGGGGAACTGCTGCAATGAGATATGAAGGGAGTACAAAGAAGAAATGGAGAAAAACATTCAGAGATGCAGCTTGTAACAGAAGAGAGCTAGAAACAAGGTGTAAGTCCAGAGGCTGGAGAATGCCCAAGTGGTGTGGGAACAGAATGGAGTATCATTGCACTATGCCAGAGAAGATCTCTGGTTGAATACAGATCTTGAGCCTAGAGTGTTGATAATGAAACCTTTTTCCCTCCTAGCAATAGAGATATATGGGAAGATTGTGGATACAGAACATTACATGCATATAAACAGTCACTTCCCTGGCAAATTCTGCGGAAACATTTTTAATTGTTATGAGTGAATGTTCTCAAAGGTGTGGGGACCAATTAGAAAATGACTCGTATAAGAAATAAAAGGCATCCAAAAAATCTTTTAAAACAAATGCAAGAAGAGGCAGTTAGGTGGCTCAGTGGATAAAGAGCCAGACCTGAACATGGGAAGTCCTGAGTTCAAATCTGACCTCAGACACTTCCTAGCTGTGTGACCCTGGGCAAGTCACAACCTTCATTGCTTAATAATAAGAGTCATAAGGGTATGACTCTTCTGCCTAAGAACCAATACATAGAACTGATTCTAAGGTTTAAAATAAAATCACAAAAGAAATAAATACCAGGGGCCAGGTGAATGCTACTTTGATGAACTGAAAGTTACTTAGCCTTCTACTTTTAATGTTAAATGCTATGTAGGCTCTTTGAGAGCAGGGACTGGCATTTGCCTCTTTTTGTATCTCTAGAACTTAGCACAGTGCCTGGCATACAGTAGATGCTTAATAAACTCTTGCCGGTTCCCTGGAGGGAGTTTCTGATAAATCACCTCTCTCTTCCTGTATTTCCACCTAGGTAGAAATTGAAAACTTCTAAAGTCAACCTGGACCCAGACAGTCATTGATTATGGTCCTAATAGACACCTAACCTAGCAGCTGATACAAATAATTAAAAGAGAAATGGAGATGTAAAACAAAAGGAGCATTCCCAGCATGCCTTCCCATTTCCCTTGCCCCTAACTTGGTGGGGGAAGGAAATGTCCCTGCTGAAGGTTCCTGCTTGTAAATGGGAGGAAATAGGAGAAAGTTTCTTTTGGGGATACTCCCACACAGAGCCCAGCTGCTTGGTTTATGAGTCAGGATCTAGTTGGCTCTCTCTTGGCCACTGGCTGCTCATGTGTCTCAGTCATTCCCTTGGTGACAACTGCACCTCTACCTGGCCTCTACCTGGGTCTGGAAATTCCTGAAGCTCTGAAAGTTTATCTGTCCTTCCAGCTTTCCTGATAGCCCACTTGCCTAGTCCATCTGTTGTTCTCCTGCTTAGCTCTGGGACTCAGGACTTCTTGCCCCATCCACTGGGTGGCTTGGGCTTCTACTCTCTCCTTCCTCTGCCTCCTTGCTGTAGTAACAGATCCAAGCTCCAGTGGACCAAATCTTGGTCTACCTGCAAGAAGGCACAACTCTGAGCCTAGTTCCTCATGAGCAATGGATTTTCTAATTGGACAGTCTTGTGCTTGCTACACAGAACAGTGGAAAGCCTAAATTCTGTTGTATGGAGTCCAGCTACTAACCTCTAGAAAGCACAAAAATTATAGATAATCAGAGCAGTTTGGTGGCTCAGTGGATGGAGAACCAGGCATAGAGATGGGAGGTCCTAGGTTCAAATCTGACCTCAGACATATAACCAATACACAGTACTGATTCCAAGATGGAAGGTAGGCTTTAAAAAAATATTGGTCGGTTGGTTGTCTCTCGAACCGAGGATGACGATTGTCTTTGTGTGTTTTTGTGCACAAAGACACCTGTGCATGAAGATTTAAGGGGAAAAGTCGAGGCACAGAGGCAGTCCCCCTCTCTCGGCGTTGGAAGCCTGGGTCCAGTGGCACGAAAAGTCGTTACACCTGGAGACTTCCTCAGCTGCATTGGATGGCCGTGTTGTCTTTAAAAAATATATATATAGATAATCTAAAGACCTTAGGGAAGAAAGCAATGTCAAAGTGAAAAGAATGAGTCATCAATGGTGGACTGTCAGGCATACCCAGAATTCTCCTATTCTACCCATGTCTCTGCATTAGGACCTAAGCTCTGAAGACTGTGATGGAGCAAGGAGGATGCTCCTTCAGCTGTCTTTTGCCATCTTTGTATCCCCAGGACTCAGCACAATGTCTGGCACATGTTGGGTACGAATGTTGGAGGGGATGTAGAAAAATGAGGATACTAATATGCTGTTGGTGGAATTGTGAACTGACCCAACCATTTTGGAGAATGCCAGAATTGGAATACTATTTCTACCCAGATATATATATATATATATATATATATATATATACATATATACATATGTATATATATATATATATACATATATACATATGTATATATATATATTTTATACAGTTTATCGGAAAACGTAGACAATCATTCCTGTAAGTAACCTGACCACGTGGTCCCCAGCCTGCATGTTTCTTCCTCCATCCCTCTAACCTGCCTGCTCTGTTCCTGACTTCCTCCTTCTTCATCCTCTTCTCAGTTCTCTTCTGATTCTCTCTCTCTCAATCCCAAAGCCTTGACTTTTATTGATGTACACAGACGCAAACCTGGAGCAACTGTGTAATCTCAGGAATGTTTGATGGGCAGGTGAAGCTATTCAGAATGGGGAGGGGATGAACTTCCTTGACACAAGAACAAACTGGAATGATACTCAAAGAACTATAAAACTGTAAGGAGGCAACTAGGTGGCCCAGTGGATTGAGAGCCAGACTCAGAGATGAAAGATCATGGGTTCAAATCTGACCTCCGACTCTTCCTAGCTGCGTGACCCTGGGCAAGTCACTTAACCCCCATTGCCTAGTCCTGACCACTCTTCTGCCTTGGAGCCAATACTCAGTATTGATTCTAAGATGGAAGATAAGGATTTACAAAACATAAAAAAAACAACAACTGTACCTGCCTTTTGATCTATTAATACCACCATAAAGTTTGTTTTCTAAGGTGATCAGTGGAAAAGGAAAATAATCTACGTGTTCTAAAATATTGTTAACAACTCTGTGGGGGCAAAGGACTGGAAACTGAAGGGTGCCTATCCACTGGGGGTTGGATGAATAAGTGGTGGTATATGATTGTGGTGGAACACTACTGGGCCATAAGAAATGCTGAACAGCTTAATTTGGAAAAAATGTGGGAAGACCTCCATGAAACTTTGAAGAGTGAAATGAGCAGAACCAAAAGGACATTCTACCCAGCAAAAGAAATATTGTTTGAAGAATGGCTGGCGTAGGTCCAGCTCCAGAGAAAGAACTGATAAATAGAAATAAGTAAGACCTAGTTTTATATATGCATTTATCTTTTTGCCAAATGATGCCTTCTCTAACAGGGGATGAGGATGGAAGGATGAAGTCACCTGGGGAGTTTATGTAATAAACAAACAAATAAATAAATATGATTGGCTGATTGATTGACCTCAGATGGGTGAGAGGAGAGTGTATGCCTGGGAGGTAGCTATGGTACAGGAGAAAGAAAGGATTTTTCATTCATTCATTTGTATATTAATTTGTTCATTCACTCTGTTTACTTGGAAAAGAAATTTTAAAATAGCAAATTTAATTATTAGAAGATTTTTGTTCTTATCATTTAGCAGTTATATAGCACTTTATTATTATTATTTTTTAAACCCTTACGTTTTGGGGGCAGCTGGGTATCTCAGTGGATTGATAGCCAGGCCTAGAGAGGAAGGTCCTAGGTTCAAATCTGGCCTCAGACACTTCTCAGCTGTGTGACCCTGGGCAAGTCATTTGACCCCCATTGCCTAGCCCTTACCACTCTTTTGCCTTGGAACCAATATATAATATTGATTCCAAGACAGAAGGTCAGGGTTTATTTAAAAAAACAAAACAAACAATCCTTACTTTCTGTCTTAGAATCAATACTGTGTCGTAGTTCCAAGACAGAAGAGTGGTAAGGGCTAGGCAATGTTGGTTAAGTGACTTGCTCAGGAAGTCTAGGCTAAAAAGTATTTGAGGTCACATTTGAACCCAGGACCTCCCATCTCTGGGCCTGACTCTCAATCCACTGAGCCACCCAGCTGCTCCTTATATGGCACTTTAAGATTCACAAAGTGCTTTATTAATATTGTCTCCAATCCTCCCAGTCACCCTGAGAGGTAGGTGTTATTATTATTCCCATTTTACAAATGAGGAAACTGAGAAAGAAAATGGTAAAGTGACTGGTTCAGGGTCACACAGCTAGAAAGAGTCTGAGGTCAAATTTGAACACAGGTCTTCCTGATTTCAGGCATTGCATTACTTATTGAAAAAGAGAAAGAAAAAGAAGGAAAAGGAAGAGGAACCAGTCCTAGAATTTAGAGGCAGGAACTGAAATGCAATCAAAAGGGAGAGAGTATTTGTCAATTTGTTATTCTTCAGATCTGATATCAGTACGACAGGGAGCATCTGTCTCTGAGGAAAGGGGAAGCACCCAACATAGCTCTAAGGCTTTAGCCTAACTTCAAGTGGTGGCTCATGTGACTCAACCCTGGCATAACAGATGCCAGGCTTGCATTTGTCAGGGGGATGGGCACATGCACAGAGAGCCCAACTGAGATGCTGGAGAGCATCCTTAGACATTCGATAATTGGGTCTGGTCCATGAACTGTGGTCAGAAGAACTCTCTCTGATTAACTGTGTGGCTTGCCCCGGGCGTACCTTCAAAGAATCCTCTCCCATCTCCTTCTTTAGCTACCTGTGCTTGAGCGAATGGTGTCTAGTAAGGGACAATGCTGGTAAGAGAGGCGTCGGACCCTGCCCACTGAAGCTGCCCGTGAATCCAGCCCTGGCTCCGCTCCTCTGTTTGCCTTGGTTTGCTCTTTTATTTCCGGTGAAGGAAGAGCGCTGGCCTGGCATCCTAGCACCCGAGTTGTACAGCCAGCTCAGCATTGATGCCCGGAGGAGCAATGGCTGACCTCCAGGCATGCCCTTTGGAGCCTGACCTCGTAGTAGCCCAGAGGAGAGCTCACCTGGAAGTCACTGCATCTGGCCATGAACTCGGCACTATCAGCTCAATGTAGAAATCGAGCCAGTGGTGAGTCCACTCTCCCCAAGACAGAGTGCGAAAGGGAGGGTGTTCTCCCCAGATTGCAGGGGGTGGCCATTGGTACTCGAAGTCTGGCTGTATCCTTGAAGTCGATATCCCTTTGTCAAAGCTAACTAAGTGGCTAATAGAACTAGCTTGGGATTCATCGACACCCAACACTGGAGGGATTGGGAGAGCTTTAGATCTGAGATCATTTCAATCTCTCGTCGTACTTCGTGTTACCATTGAAATGACCTGGAGATTCTCCCTTAATTTGATCCTGATTATTTATTAAAGAGCAAAAAGTGGGCCAGAGAGAAAGAACAAGAGAGCAAAAAAGACAGACACACACACACACACATATGCACAAAGACAGAGACAGATATATATATACATATATAAACATATAAACGCACGCGCGCGCACACACACACACACACACACACACATATATATATGGAGAGAGAGAGATCTATACTTAAATAAAAATACATACACATATACATGGAGAGAGAGAGAGAGACAGAGAAAGAGAGAGAGAGAGAGAGAGAGAGGGAGAGAGACAGAGACAGAGAGAGAGAGGGAGAGAGAGAGAGAGAGGGAGGGAGAGAGACAGAGAGAGAGAGAGAGGGAGGGAGGGAGAGATAGAGATAGAGACAGAGACACAGAGAGAGACAGAGACAGAGACACACAGAGAGAGACAGACAGAGACAGAGATAGAGAGATAGAGAGAGACAGAGACAGAGACAGAGAGGTAGAGAGACAGAGACAGAGACAGAGAGAGAGAGAGGGAGAGGGAGAGAGAGAGAGAGAGACAGAGACAGAGACAGAGACAGAGAAAGAGAGAGAGAGGGAGAGACAGAGACAGAGACAGAGAGGGAGAGAGAGAGGGAGAGAGACAGAGAGAAAGAGAGACAGACAGAGGGGGGGAGACAGGGACACAGAGAGAGACAGAGAAAGGGAGGGAGGGAGGGAGGAAGGGAGAGAGAGAGAGAGAGAGAGAGAGAGAGAGAGAGAGAGAGAGAGAGAGAGAGAGAGAGAGAGAGAGAGAGAGAGAGAGAGAGAGAGAGAGAGAGGGAGGGAGAGGGAGGGAGGGAGGGAGGGAGGGAGAGGGAGGGAGGGAGGGAGGGAGGGAGGGAGGGAGGGAGAGAGAGAGAGAGAGGGAGAGAAAGTCATGAGCTAGCCTAGAGTCAAACTGAGTGCCTCCCAGAGTCCTTGGTTCCAAGAAAAAAAGGATGACTTTCTGTCCCTTCTGCTTTTTGTGATATCCTTTTCCTCAGCCTCTCTGATTGGAAGATTCAGACCTCAATCAGGACAAGAGGTGAGTCTTCTGGATGCCAGGAGTGACCAGACCCATTTAGAATGGCTGCACAGGGCATGCACACTTTTGTACACATGGTTCTGTCTAGCTCATTTAATGACTTCACCCCTCAAGAGACTTCTTGTTTACAGATAAACAAAGAGCTAGCTGGTAGTGGTGGTGGTAGGGAGTCAGGAAGCCAGTTCTTAGCCTCAGTCTAAGATCAAACTGAGCTGTAAAATCAACAAGTTTGTTTTGGGGGCCGAAAAGGGGTACAAATTAATATTAAGTTTCCATATCATAATCCTGGAGGAGATACATAGCAGGCCTGGCTCTGGGAGAGTGAGCCATTGGCACACATGGAATGGGCTTCATCTTGGGGCCAGCCCCCAAATCATTCTCCACTTGGCTTATATTGTCCCCCTCCCTGCCATGAGTGCTATTTCCAGGGCATCTCTAAATATAGTAATGGTGGTTAGGGTTTAGGTCTCTACAGACATGGGTAAGAGGATTCTCAGATGCCATAAAAGCTTTCCAGATAACATGCATATAAGGATCAGGGCAACCTTGATTCTAGTCCATAGGAAATGCAGAATATACATAAAAGACTCACTGTGGCCTCCAAATAATCAGTGCAGTTATCATCCATCGTTGGTGACTCACAGTGTTCCTCAGAGTCCTAAAGTCTTTCAAATTCATGATGGCATCTTGTCATTTAGCATCAAAGAAACTGTCAAGGGACACATCTTCCCCTTTCTCCATTCCAATGTATCCCTCTTTGACTCTAGGGATCTATTTATGCACTTAGCCATATGGTGCCACCTAGTACTTTGGATTCTCTACAGAAGGAAAAGAAACTTAAGGTTGCTAGTTAGGCAGCTCTCTCCACCAATGGCAATGGTTTGGTGAGTTCCATTTCATTCTAGAATCTATACAGGTTTCTAGTCTTTTGGTACTTCTCTAAGGGATTCTCCCACAAAGAAGATGTGCCTTGGCTTTCTAGAGAGGCAACCATCTTCCCAGAAGACTTATATTGTCCAAATGCCTCTCAGAAATAGTGGAAGGCAAAGTCCAGATCTCTTGCTGTAAGACAGCAAGGCTGTCAAGGGCTTAGATTTCCTTGCTCTTCTGTGGTTTTAAGTATCTAATTCAACAAGCTCCAAAGTTGGTGTAAAGTAGACACGTTCGTCTCTCTGGTTTTTTATTTCCTTAAACCAACATAAGCCAGTAGATGAACTTTAGGTCTATTTAGTATTGTAAAAATTAAAATTTATCTCAATAATAAAAATATTATATTTTAGGAGATTTATTAATGATCATTAGAAATCAAGTAATAAAGAGGATTCATTAGAAATCAAGTAATAAAGAGGATACTGTAAACCTTAAAATTTCTTAGACTTATAAATGTTGGAAATTTCACCATTGGGAAATTTCATACTTGAAAAATTTCCTATTGATAGTGGGAACTCTATTGGAATGTGAACCCCATTGGCGTGGGAGGTTCCTCCTCCTCCCTTCTTAAGATTACTTTAGGACAGAAACCTTTTGCTGAACAATGGAAAGGGCTGAAGCATAGATCAAAATTTAATTATTCCAATCTCCACCCTACTCAGGGTAACAGGATTTAGGAAGGGCTGCAGCAAAGGATCAAGATTTAATTATTTGAGAATATGACCTTCAACAGACATGTGCAAAGCCACAGACCTCTGGGCGGTCCTGGGTTAAGCTAGAGCCACCATTGGCACAGGGAAGACATGGGCAGTGATTGGTAGATGTGAGAACTGAGGGGAGGGAACTTGGATGGTTTCCTTAAAGATAGAGGGGTCTGAGGACTGAGGGGTGGTTGGTTGGAGAGGTTTTTGCTCTGAGAGGTGGTGCTTTGAGAAGTTTGCTCTGAAGGAAGCTGGAGGTGGAGGCCCCTGAGACTGTTTCTCCATTTTGGTCACATGAGTGATAGGGACTGATCTCTTTTCTTTGCCTCAGCTATCTAAGGGCTTGGGCCTTTTGGCCCAGCCTAAACAGAAGGGGTATTTAAGCCCTATTCCCTTCTCTCCCCTTTCTTTCTCTCTCTCTCTCTCTCCCTCTCTCTATCTCTAATACCTTTCTTCCTCCTGTTTGTAATTAAACTCCATAAAAGGTTGACTGCTGACTTGAGTTTTCATTTAGGAATTACATAGCTGAATTCCTTGGTGACCTTAAATTAATATATATCAGTCTTTTAAAGTGATTTCCTTGTCACAATACAAAATAAAAAACCACATGCCCTGTGGCTGGTTAGCCATTTTCAAAATCCCCACCTTACCACCATCACTGCTGATTGCTTCATCATTCCCAAAGAGTAGGAAGAGCCTCAAGGCCCACTTCCTTTATCCTCTGTCTACAGGAAGTACATAATGATAGGAAGTCAGTGGGCTCTCAGGATATGTAGTTCTTTTTTAGGGTAACAGATTTTCAATTATACAGTAGATGATAGGGAGCTATGGAAGATTGTTGAGCAGAGGAGTGACTTAATCAGATCTAAGTATAAGAAAGACTATTCTAGAAGTAGTATGAAAGATAAACTTAGAAAATGGTGAAAGAATAGAATTGGAAGGAGAGGGGAGAATTGTTGGTATATGAAAGTTGTTTCTATATCCTTAAAAAACTACCTAGTCCTTGAGTGGATTATGTGTCCCACACTGACCTCAAGATGCATTTATGCTAGTAATTTATAGGAATTTTTCTTTTTCTTATTAATAAAATTTTTGGTTTTGTTTTATCCCTTTATTTTTTGGAAAGCCTTTTCTTCATAGATAATATGAAGCCAACTTAAGCTTAGGGTTAGGCCAGTATAAACACTGATTCTAGGCATTCTAGTCCCATGATGGTAGAAGGACAGGTTCTGAAGTTGTGAGCCAATACGGATGAAGGCTGGTATGGACATTGATGATCCCCAATAAACAAACTCATTGTGATCATGCTTAGCTTCTCTATGCACCAGTCTGGGTTCTTTGTTGCCCCAGACTTGGCAGAATTTTCTCTCTTAATTACCATGGCTGTGACACTGAATTGTTATTGTTTCATCATTTTTCAGCTGTATCTGACTCTTCGTGCCCCCATTTGGGGTTTTCTTGCCAGACATAGGAGTAGTTTGCTGTCTCCTTCTCCAGATCATTTTACAGATGAGGAAACTGAGGCATACAGGATAAAGCGACTTGCCCAGCATCCCAATAGTATCTGAGGCCAGATTTGAACTTGACAAGATGAGTCTTTCTGACTCCAGTCCAGAGATCTATCTACTGCACCACCTGGCTGATACTGAGTTAGAGACTTCCAAATTCAGATGAAATAGGCAGTGATAGACATCAAAACCTTTGAGGTTCCCATGGTGATATCATCTTGGTGCTTATTGCATGACTACTGGGGACCCCCAGAAGGGCAATGCAGAAGAATGCAGAGGATGTGTGGCTTGGCCATCTCAGACCAAAAAATTGTATGGGACTTTTGAGATCAGAGATCTAGCACTGGCAGGGACTCCTGCAGTCCTTTCTAGACCAACCCTTTCACTTCACAGATGAGAAAACTGAGGCTCAAACTTCCCCCAAGAGACTTGCCCACAGTCATATGTAATTAGTGCTTTGTTAGTAGCCTTTCAATAAAGAAAAGGCAGGCTTTCATTCCATCCCAGCCCATGTGTGTTCCCTGGCCGGCTTCAACTTCTTTTCCAGCGTGGATTATGATTCGGAGTGCCTGCCCTGCCCTTGGATCTAGTTCCCCTATGGCCTCTGGTTGACCCGCTCTGACACTGTTTACCATCTCAGATGTTGACTTGGAATCTTCTCCCTTTCCCCAGGGGAGGATTTTTCACCTTTGGGTCCTCTTAATTGCCCCCAATCGCTAGCATGCATCTGCCCCATCCTCCCTAGAGGGCAGGGATCTACCTTCGCCTCAGATGGAGGAGATATCACTTTCTAAGCACCACATCCCAATGTGTATGACTGACTGCCCTGTCCCCGTTGGCTTGACTTTTAAGAATTCGAAGGAGTGCGGCTGGTGTGTGAAGAGGTGTCCGGTTTCCTGTGGCGTCATTCCTTTCTCCCTCAGTGGACCCTTCCATCACTCCACATGGGCCAGTGGTCGCTTGGGTCCCAGGTTCTTCAGCCAAGAAATCACAACGTTAGACCAGATGATTATCAGAAAAAAGAAAGGAAGCAAGTGATGTGATATGAGGATGGAATGAAGGAAGGAAATGGGAATAGTAAACCTATAGAAGAAAAGACTGGGGGAGAGATAGAGATAGTCAGCTTCAAATATCTAATAATAATAATATCTAGCAATTACAGGACACTTAAAAAAAATCCTAACCTTCCATCTTAGAATCAATGTATTGATTATAAGGCAGAAGAGTGGTAAGGGTTTAGCAATTGAGATTCAGTGACTTGTCCAGGGTCATAAAGCTAGGAAGTATCTGAGGTCAAATTTGAACCCAGGACCACTTGTCTCCAGGCCTGACTATCTATTGAGCCACCTCACCATGCTGTCTCTCATAGAGCACTTACAAAATTTATATGTAATTATATGTATATGTATTATTACATGTAAACTTATATGTAAAATTATATATGTAAATTATTTTTATATGTAAAAACTGTCCAACATTTTTCAAAGAATATTGAATTTCAGATTGTTTCCTCCCCCCCCCCCAGATGGTAAGCAATCTCAAAGATTTTACCTGTGCAATCATCTAAAAAATCTTCCCATAGTCATCCTTTTGTGGAAGGAAACTCAAATAGAGAAAAATTAAGAAGGTGTTGACTTGGAAAAAACACAGAACTATTATATAGTTAGAGAAACCACTCTTTCATTAAGGAACGGGGTTCAGTGCTGAATTAAGACCTCCACAGAGAGCCGCTCCCTCCACACCTATGCAGAGTCCGAGGATTGAATTCTGGTTGCTTTGGACACTGAACTCTGGGAACTCCAATGGCGCTAGATTGGACAATTCCAAGGAGCCCTTAAAGTTGGGAAGCTTAAATACCTTTCTAGGGGGAACATGCAGATTGAGGCCAAGAGGGATAGTTGATTGGCTTTACAATGGTAACAAAGGAAAATGAGGAGTCCCTGACAGGAATAACAGTGAGAGGTTGACCTTGATGCTTTGCAATGGACACAAAAGGGAAAGATCCAGCCAAAGGGCTGGGCCACCTTGGTAAAGGACTTTAGCCTAAAGGGGAGAAACCATTGGGACAAAAGAGATACCTGATGGGATTAGCCATCCACACTTAAACTACTTTAAGGTCTATTATCAGTCTGAGACTAGTGAAGTTGGCCTTTCCCTCAAAGAGGAACTCTCTTGTGAGGAGGTCAAGCCTGGGGCTTTCACCTTCAAGCTAAGGAAACTGGGGGTCATTCAATCTTTCTAGGCTACCAGTTTGGGGGCTTCTAGATTCCATGTTGACAGCTGGGAGAGTTTTGGATCATTGTATTGCTGAGAACAGCTGTTATTCATTGTTGTTCATTGTACAGTATTCCTGTCACTGTACAACAATTTCCTGGTTCTGCTTGTTTCACTCTGCTTCAGTTCATGTAACTCTTTCCAGGTTTTTCTGAGCTCCTCCTGCTTGTCATTTCTTAGGACACAATAGAATTGCATTACAATCATATACTATAACTTACTCAGCTAGTCTCCAATTGATGGAGTCTCCTCACTTTCTGATTCTTTGACCCCACAAAAAGAGCTGCTTTAAATATTTTTGTACATATAATTCCCCCCTCCCCCTGCTTTTTAAAAATCTCTTTGGGATACAAGCCTAGTAATGGAATTGCTGGGTCAAAGGGTATGTACTGTTTTATAGCCCTTTGGGCAAAGGTCCAAATTGCTCTCCTGAATGATCAAATCACTTCAAAACTGCCCCAAGAGTGCATTCCTACCTCAGTTCCCTTATACCCCCTCCAAGTTTTGTCATTTTCCTTTTGTATCATAATATGTGTATAAATGGAGATTTTGAACCTTTGACTTCATTCCCCAGAAGTCCTTATATTTCCCCAAATTCCCTATAATCTCTCCTATGTCCCTATGTTGGCGAGATCACTTTATTGGTATTTAAGTGGATGTATACTCCTCCCACGTCTCTTTGACCTGCGACCAGGCTGAATTCAGGCACTTCTTTTGCTTTAGTTATTAATAATAAAACTTTATAAAATATAATATTTAGCAATTGATTATTAATTAAAAAACCCACATATCCAATCAGATAGTCGTGGGGTAATACTTCAGAGATGCTTTAATTTTCATTTCTTTAATTAATAGTGACTTACAGCATATTTTACATGATCATAGAGAACTTTAATTTCTTTGTCTGAGGCCTGTTCATATCCTTTGACCATCTAACAATTGACAAGAGCATTTATAGTGAAGGGATTTGTATTTTTATATATTCAACTCATTTCTCCAGAGAAATGAGGCCTTTATTAGAGAGATTTTTTTAAAAAGTTTGCACTATCCTGATTCTCTCCATCTCATTTCCCCCTATCTAGTTTCCGACCTTCATCTCCTACAATTTGCCCTCATTTCTTTAAGCCCCTCTCTCCTTCTCTTATTCCCTTTCCCTCCTACTTTCTTGAAGGATAAGATAGCTTTCTATACCTAATTGATTGTGTATTTTCTTTCCTCATTGAGCAAATTCTGATGAGAGTAAGGCTCACATACTTCTTCCCAACCTCCCCATCTTCCTCTCCACTATAAATGCTCTTTCATGCCTCTCTTTTATGTGCAATATTTTACCTCATCCTATTTTTTCCTTTTTCCTTCTCCTAATGTATTCTTCTTTCTTATACTTTAATTTTATGTAATTTTTATGTCATTTCATCATATTCAATTCATACCATTGCCCTCTGTCTATGTATACTTCTTCTAACTGCTCTAATAGAAAATTCTTTGGGGTTATAAGGTTTTTTTTTTATTTTTATTATAAGAATCTCCCCATGTAGGTATGTACACAGTTTAACTTAACTAAATGTCCTTTGATTTCTCTTTCCTGTGAAGTGATTCAGAGGGCAATTATTTCTTTCCTGCTTATCTTTTGATGATTCTCTTGAGTTTTGTATTTAAGAGTCAATTTCCTTTCAGCTCTGGTCTTTCTTTCCATCAGAATTATTTGAAAGTCCTCTATTTCATTGAATGCCCATTTCCAATGAAGTATTTCACATTTTCTTCTATTGTTTTTATTCTTTTAACTTTGTTCAATGGTTTCTTGATTTTTTTTAGTCATTTAGAGTCATTAGCTTTTACTTTCCCAATTCCAATTTTTTAGATATGATTTTTTTTAAGACATGATTTTCTTCTTTTAAAAAAAAAACCTACCTTTCATCTTAGAATCAATACTGTGTATTGGTTCTAAGGCAGAAGAGTGGTAAGGGCTAGACACTGGGGACCAAGTGACTTGCCCAGAGTCACACAGCTAGGAAGTGTCTGAGGCTAGATTTGAATCCAGGACCTCTCATCTCTGGGCCTAGTTCTCAATCCACTAAGTCATCCAGCTGCCCCCAAGACATGATTTTCTTGAGTGAGCTTTGGTACCTCCTTTCTTATCTGGCTAATTCTACTTTGTAAAGAATTCTTTTCCTCCATGAATTTGTGTACCCTTTTCTCTCAAAAGTCCAATTCCGCCTTTCATGAAGTTTTTCTATTCCATGCATTCTTCCATTTGGCCAGTTTGGATTTTTTAGAAATTCTTCTCTTCATTGGATTTTGTTGCCTCTTTTACAAATTGACCTATTCTTTTTTTTTTTTAAGGTATTAATTTCTTTAGGTTTTGTGTGTGTGTGTGTGTGTGTGTGTGTGCTTCCTTTACCAAACTGTTGACTTTTTCACAATTTTCCTGTATCACTCTCATTTCTTTTCTCATTTTTTCTTCTACCTCTCTTATTTGATTTTTAAAGTCCTTTTTGAGCTCCGTTAATTCTTTTTGGACTTGAAAGAAATTTAAAAAAATTTTTGAGGCTTTGGTGCAGCAGTATTGACTTTGTTGTCTTCTTCTAAATTTACATTTTAGTCTTTCCCATCACCAAAATAATTTTCTATGTTGAGCTCCTATTTTTTTGTTGTTTGCTCATTTTGGGGCCTTTTTCTTTTCTTCTAATAAAAAAACCCTGAAAAGTTGGGCTCTGTAACTGAGGTGAAAGGAGCATTGTTCCAAGCTTCAGGTTCTTTGTGCCTTCAGAGCTGATACTGGGGATCTAGGTGCTTTCAGTTCTTTAGAGGTGGAGTGATATAGGAGGAGAGTTTAATACTCTCCTATTCTGTTGTGTAATTGAAAATCTGTTACCCTAAAAAAGAACTACATTTCCTGGGAGCCCACTGACTTCCTGTCATTACATACTTCCTGTAGACAGGGGATAAATTTAGCATGTAGTTTTTATTTTGTATCCCTTTTATTCTGCTATTTCTAATGATCCTTTAATAAATCTCCTAAAATATAATATTTTTATTATTGAGATTTAAATTTAATTTTTATGATGATGGTGACCAGAAGCTGGAGAAGAACTTCTCAATTTTTTTAAGCTAGCCTAGATAATTTTTTAAGCCACTGCTTTTTGCCCCTGCTTCCCCACCTTGCGAACTCTGAGAAAACTCCAAACTCTACCAGAGCTGTTGCCCTGCTCTTGCCATTTGTTTTTTTTTTCCTTTCCCTACTTTTTGTCCAGTCACCCTCCCTACTGGCTTGGCTGTTTTAGTTTGAGGGACTTAGCCAGGGACTCTTAGCGGAGAGGGGATAAGCCACTTCTCTTGCCCATCTGCTTGATTCCGTGTGCCTCTATTGCTCGATGCTGCCTCTGGCATTGCTGCTGCTGAGCTCCTGCTCCTCTTACTCCTGCTCCTGCTGCTGATCCAGCCTCCTAGGTTGTCCCAGTCATCTGCTCCTGATCATTTTGATCTTGATTGCTCATCCTCCTGCTCTGTCCCTAGCCCAAACTGCTATTGATGATCCTGCTATGTCTTTGGAACTCACACATTGGGAGTCCTTGAAGCCCTCTCCAGGAAGCTGGTAAAAACTGGGGTGTGTTTTCCTTAGGCAACAATTAGTCTCCCAACTCCCTATCCACATGGCAGAGGAAGCAAGCTGCTCCCTAAAATTTTACTTCAGGGGGTAAGGGGAAGGAAGGTTAATATTCAAAACAGGAAGTAAAATTACAAGCATGGTTCACTCTATGAAAGAGCAGTACCTTGCCTATTTCAAACAGCTTCCAGTTTTAGGATGTTTTTTCTTTTTACCATTCCTGGGTGCACTGGTCCTTTCAATGATCTTGTTTGAGACTCAAGGGAGAAATTAATCTCTCTATAACCTTTTACCATTTGGGCCTTCCCAGTCTCTAAGACTCATCCAATTTGGGATTCCTTCACACTATGCTCAGTGAAAAATTCTCCCTCACTGTGGGAGATCCCAGAGCTCTGACAAAAGGAATCTGAACAGATAGAGGAGGAACTTTAAGGAGACTGAAGGTGAAAATTTTAAGCCTTTTCAGACTCCATTGTTTTATGAAAAATCTCTATTGTATTGCATTTTGTTGATTGTTTTGTTTACGATTTAATTTGCTTGGTTTTAAGTTCATATATTAATCTGATCAATACTATTGTGTTACATTGAATCATTTTAATCTACTGTTTTAACTATTAGATATATTCTATTACCTTTCCCCTATAACTATACTAAACAAAATATCATCACATAAGCCCACAAAACAGCTTTTTTAAATTTTAATTTTGGCTTTGTAAATTATCACATAGATGATGGATGGACTCCATCAACCTGGTTAAAAACTTTTGGAGAATTTAATGAGCTAAATATCTCAAATTTATTTTAAGAGTTCTTTAGACATGAGTTTTAGATTTTTTTTATAGCTCTGACTGATCATCTTGCCTGCCTCTGAGTTATTTGTAACATGAGGTGAAGGGTCCATTTTAGTAGCTGAAGTGAAGTGCAATTATATCCTCCCCTCTGCATTTGCAAAAATGTAAATGGCTGGGATGTAACAGTCTCATACCAGAGGATCTGGGGAGTTATTCCTGGTACCCCTGGGTGGTTCCCAAGAGGGAATATCTCTCATTTGTAACTTTTTAGCATGCTCTATCTTTCCAACAGAATGATCTAGATTCTTGGTGATGTTTTTAGACCCAACATCAACAGTACTGAGGTTTGGCTTTTTCTAGATTCCTCTGCCACATTTTTGTAATGCTGGCAGGATTAACTTTTTTAAAATATCTCAGTCAAGGTTGAAAGATTGCTACACCTAAAAAACTTGTGACAAGTATCCATTAGCTTTAAATTTCACACAGCAGATTCATGTGAATCCTAATAATAGTAGGTTATTTTGTAATTGTCATTAAATGGGCTATTATAACATTGGGGATTGATACTTCTTTTTTTTTAAACCCTTACCTTCCATCTTAGAATCAATACTATGTATTGCTTACAAGACAGAAGGATGATAAGGGTTAGGCAATGGGGATTAAGTGAATTGCCCAGGGTCACACAGCTGGGAAGTGTCTGAGGCCAGATTTGAACCTAGGACCTCCCATCTCTAGGCCTGTCTCTCAATCCACTGAGCTACCCAGCTGCCCTCAATTTTGATACTTCTTGAATGTGCATTACCTGTTATACTACTGTTCTTTATAAAAAAAAATGTTACTTTGTAAAAAATCATTTGCATTTACACAGTGGATCATGGCCAAGTTTGAAAGAGGAAATGGATCTCATTCTTTGGATGAGGAACTTTTGTATTCTACCTCTCTTTAGCTGATATAATGTGTCAATGATTGTAAGCTGTATATTTTTGATTTTTAAAACTTTTTTATTATTGTTTTTTCTTTGATGTGCAATATAATATGAGTTTTATTTTTCTCTCCATTTTGTATTAGAAGTACATTTCACCAGTATTGAGGAGATTTTCTTTAACTTTTTTGATTTTGCAGTAATATAAGTTTAAACAACATTTTCCCTAATTTCAATGCGTACCCCAAAAGCTTTAGACTATAAAAATAATGCCACTGATTATTTTTTAAAAAATTATGGGACTTTGCTTAATGATGCTTTCTGATTTCAGGAAATGGAAATTAAAAAACATTCATTGCACAGTGCCAAAGAAGCACAAAGCTACTTGCATAGTGCCAATTGAACACAAGGTCAAAGAGACCAAACCAATCCTCAGCTTATTTGGCTTCCTGTTGGCAACCATGGAGGTGGTAAGGGGGGTTTGAACAGGCTAATTGGCCAGGGGCACATGGTTTTTATTTTGTATCCCTTTTATTCCTAATCATTCTTTAATAAATCTCCTAAAATATATTTTTATTATTGTACGTTAATTTTAATTTTTACACTGTGTTCTCCTGTATAACACTTTTAAGGGCCACAAAATGCTTTATATTTGTTATCTTGTTTGATGCTGACAACAACCCTGTTGCTTGTCCAGATAGATTGCTAGCACCTTAATTTTAAAGACATGAAAACCAAAGCTCAGTGAGAAAAAAAGCGACTTGCCCACAGTCACACAGTGAGGAAGTATCGGAGGCTAGATATAAAATCTGGACCTCCTGACTACCCTGTATGTATTGTACTACCTAACTGGACTGATGGAAGGAACTAGGGTTGTTTAGCCTGAGAAGATAAGATTTAAGGGGAACATCAACAACTATCTTTCAGCATTTGAAGGGCTGCTTTCAGGAGGAGGGATTAGGTTGTTTGGCATGACTTCAGAGGGCAGAAACTGAGAAAATGACACAAAAACAAATGAAAGGCTTGAAATAAAGAAAAATTTAGCAATTAGAATAAATCAAAAGTTCAGGGAGTGGAAAGTAGTGACCTCCTTCTCTCTGGAGGTCCTGAGGCAACTCATTGGGTAGATAGAAGCAGGGATGCTAGTTCTGGTTGGACCAGAAGGGTGAGCAGATTTTGTGTTCTTATACTTCTCTCATGATGAGAGCCCCTTGCAGCTTTCTGACTTGGTTTGATATGATTCATTTCTAGTTGCCCAAGGAAGCTATAAGCTTGTCATAATGGTGCTTCCATTGTCTTAGAACGTGTTGGGAGCTGTTTCTGGAAACAGTAGCACATTCTTCCAAACATCCTCAATGGGAGCAGGCCAAGTTAGGTGATTAGAATGTGTCATCTCCCGTGGGGGATACTGTTTTTGGCCTTAAAGTATAGAATTAGTTTCCATAGTATGACCCATAAACAATTGGTGAAGACATTTTCTAAAGTAGAGTTCCATTGATATTTCAAGAAATGGTGACATCTTTGGGAAAAAGGTATAGCTTTAGAAAATAATAAAATTTATTGGAATGAGGATTCTTTATGAGGGATCCATGGACAGATTTCCAGTAGTCCAGGAACTTGTATGGGGAAACAGTATATATATTCATTTTTGCTGACCTTCGTTTTTCCTTGGTAATCTTAGGCATTTTATGCATTTCTCTGAGAGTTACTCCATTATAATAATAACTTAATGGGGTACACTAGAAAGAGTGCTGATCTTGGAGTTGGGAAGACATGAGTTCAAATCTATCCTCAGGTACTAGCTAAGTCACTTCACCCTGTTTGCCTCAGTTTCCTCATAAGTAAAATGATCTGGAAAAAGAAATGGCAACCCACCTATGTGTCTTTACCCCAAACAGAGTCATGAAGCCTTTGCCAACATGACTAAGACAATTGAACAATAAAATAGATGGGATCTAATGGACTTTAGGTATTTCCTTCATATATATATATATATATATATATATATATATATATATTCATATAGCATGAATCTGGTCTCTGACTTCTCCTAATCAAAAAAAAACAAACAAACAAAAAACCTCTTACCTTCCATCTTAGAATCAATATTGCATTTTGATTCCAAGGCAGAAGAGCAGTGGGGGCTAAGCAATGAGCATTGAGTGACTTGCCCAGGGTCACACAGCTGGGAAGTGTCTGAGATCAGATTTGAATCCAGGGCCTCCCATCTCTAGGCCTGGCTCTCAATCCACTGAGCCATCCAGCTGCCTTCCCTCCCCAAAGTTTGACAGAAAATCCACCCAACAAATGGGGAGGAAGCTTCTTTGTATTCTCCTAACTGATCGAATATAAGTTCCTTAAAGGCAGAAATGATTTCTTTGTCTTGCATCCTCAGCATGGGCCTCTGTACATAGTAGGTGCTCAATACTGTTTATTAGTTGTTATCAACTACATGAGGAGACTGGTGGAACCCACAGCAGACTATTGTTTTTATGCCTTAATCCTGCCAAGCTACTGTCTCATTTTTTTTTTTGATCACACACTCTCATGTTATGCTTTCCATCTTTTCATTTCCTTGTTGGTACTGCATTACAGCCTACTCATGCCCACTACATGCCTCTTGAATAGAGAGACCCATTGAGAGTTGCCAAAAATGTAATCAGCCTGCAGCTAAACTGGCAATGAGCCTCTCTACTCTTCACTAAACTGGTGCTTGGACACCAGGCAGACAGTTTGTCTGTCACCGGACCCAGAGTTCAACTTGAACCCTTTCTAGCTTAATAGGATCCATGAGAACTTATGTTTTGTCAGTCAGCCAGAGAATGAACATTTATGAAGTGCTTCCTATCCCATGTGCCAGGCACTGAGCTAAGTAAGCCATACAAAATGCAAAGAAAAGCAAAATGTATCTTTCCTCTTTATTAAAAATTTTAATTTTAATAACAAATTTCCACAAAAGTTTTCCAAAGTCATATGATCCATATTGTGCCCCCTTCTTCTCTCCCCCTCCCAGAGGTGACAAGCAGTTCAATTTGTGTAATGCATGTATTATCATGCAAAATGTACTTCCACATTATTTATTTTTATAGAAGAGTAATCTTATAAAACCAAAACCCCAAATCAAATAAACACATGAAAAATGGCAGACTTTCATCTGCATTCCTACTCCCACAGTTCTTTCTCTGGGGGTGGAGAGCATCCTTTTTCATAAGTCCCTCAGAATTATCCTGGATCACTCTTTGCTGGTAGTAGTAAAGTCTATCACATTTGATCATTCTACAATATAGCTCTTACTGTGTACCCTGTTCTCCTGGTTCTGCTTATTTCTCTCTGCATCCGTTCATGGAGGCTTTTCTGGCTTCTTTCTGTATTCCATCGCCATCACATACCACAATTTGTTCAGCTGTTCCCCAGCTGAGGGACGGACATGTCTTCAAGTTTCAGTTATTTGCCACCACAAAAAGAGCAGCTAGAAATATTTCAGAATGCACTCTTGGCCTCAAGGAGTTTACAGTCTAAGAAGAGATACACCTTGCTGACAAAGCCTTGGAGAGCCCATTGGTGTCTCCACTCCAAGTTGAGGCATTAAAGGATTATTTTAACTGAGAAAGTTTTGCTTTCTGAAGAGGACAAAAGATGAGGGTTGGACCTTTAATTTTAGAAACATAAGGATCTTCAAGGTGAGGGAGATCAATCTACCAATGCGCATTGACCAAAAATCTTAGAGTGGTCTAGTTTTGAGTCACTTGGCCAGGATCAAACATACAGAAGAATGCATCAGAGTCAAGACTTGAACTACATCTTTCTGGCTTCAAATCCAGCTCTCTATCAAGAAGTCCAGGCGACTGATGAGTTAGGTTCAAGGAAGAGAAAAAGCAGTCAGTTCAGGGCTACCTCTCTTTCCAAATGCCCAACAGACATTTTTAGAGACCAGCATTGAATGTGCAAGTCCAGTTCTGGCCAAAGTAGAGTCCAGGCCCCAGTTTTCCCAGTAGCAGCCCCTGATAGCATCAGCCCCAGCTCCTGGAGGCTTTTCCTGGCATTGTTCTAGGTGTCATTGATATCGAGCTGGCGCGAGGAGGAAACCTAATGGGGTGCCCAAGCAAGCAAAGGGGGAACAGATTTTGAAGTTCAGGGCTTTTCAAAACATCAGCAGAATAATATTCCTGAGCATTTCCACTGAGTGGGGACTGAGGATGGAGTTTGGAACTGGCCTCTTTCTTTTGAAGGGAAAAAGCTGTAGCAATAATGTTCTTGTGACCAGTTTTAGTGCATGCAGAGAGGAAGGTTCTTGCCGGGTTAATCATGGGCAGCCAAAGGGCATGTGCATTATCAGGACAAGGCTTAAATCGAACTGGTAGTTCTCAGTGAGAAAGTATGTTAGAGGTTCATCACATATTTTACAGAGAAGGAAACTGAGGCCTTGAGAGAATCATGAGAACATCAGTTAATAGACAATCCTGAAAGGGACTGTAGAACTCACCTAGTCCAACCCCTCTCATATTACAGTTGAAGAAACTGAGGCACAGAGAGATTCATTGACTTACCTAAGAATGGTAAAAGCAAAACAAAGAACACAAGGTTCTTTGAAACTCAAAGAAAAAGACTTAGGTGACTGGGTCTTCTGATTGGCACTGTATGCTGCATTAGTAGGACCAAGGGACAGCAGGAAGAGTAGATGACCACCTATAGAATATGAAGGGAATGCATGAAGGAGAGAGGCAGCAGGTATTGTGAATATTGAACTGTGTCTCAAGTCAGGAAGACAAAAGTTCAAATCCCAGAGCATACATTTCCTGTTGTGTGATTCTGGGAAAGGCATTTGATCTTTTTGTGCCTCAGTCTCCTCAATTCAGAGATGATAGGCTAGTATTCTATAGCCTCTGAAATCCTTTTGAGATTGAAAACTATGAAAACATCGCTCTGCCATTAGACGTTAATTTCTTTGAGTCTTGGACATTTTTATTCCAGGGATAATTTATTTCCCTTCTTTGTCTCAGTTTTCCCATATGAACAATTAGTTAATCAATAAGCATTCATTAAGGATCCTCTTAGTATTCATGCCATATGAAGTCTGTAGAAGAGACTACTTAGGAGAGAAAAGATATCTGTGCTAGGGGACAGGGATACAAGGATAAGAGTGAAAACTACCTTTTTTTTTGAAAGGTGGGGAGATAGCAGCTAGGCTGCTCAGTGGTTAGAGAACCAGGATCATAGATGGGAAGTCCTGGGTTTGAATCAGCCTCAGACACTTTCCAGCTGTGTGACCCTGGGTAAGTCACTTAACCATAATTGCCTAACTCTTACCTTTCTCCTGCCTTGAAACCAAATATATAGTATTGATTCTAAGATGTGAGGAAAGGTTTTTTTTTTTTTTTTAAAGAAATCTCTGCAGTCAAGAAGTTTAAATTCTTCTGGGAAGTGATAGTAGTGATGAAATGCAACATGTTCAGAGATAAGAAAATACAGGATTTTACAAAATAAACACACATTTGTTTGAACAGGAGTTGGAGAGAAGAGATTAATAATTGAAAAATCAGGGAAGACTTCTCAAAAGAGATGGACTTGAAGGAGGTGACATCAGAACTGAATCTTGAAGGCAGCAAGGGTAGAAGGGAGAAGGGAGACCATGCCAGGTATAAAGGATACCTTTGAATGCCGAGTCTTAAGAACTGGAAGGATGATGGTTTGGTTAAAGTCTGGGGTGGATAGTAGAGTGTGATAAGTCTGGAAAAGGAGACTGGAACTGAATCATGACTGACTTTCCATGACAAAGGGAGATTTATCCTAGAGGTCTTCAGAGAGGACAAGCTTCTCTGGCATGAGCCCTCTAGTGTTCACCTTTCACCCAACTCTCACTTGGGGCTCCAAGAAACTGTAGGATATACAGTGTAAAGCCATCCCTGGAGATGGGCTAACCTGTCAGAGGAGATGTGGCAAAGTTGGGACACTAATGCATTACTGGTGGAGTTGTGAATTGATCCAACCATTCTGGGAGGGGGGGAGGGGGTATTTGGAATCATGCCCAAAGGACTTTAAAAGACTGCCTGCCCTTTGATGCAGCCATAGCACTGCTGGGTACACCAAAGAGATAAAAAACAACAACAACAAAAACAAACAAACAAAAAACAACTGGGCAAGGACCTGTTTGTACAAAAATATTTATAGCCACACTCTTTGTGGTGGCAAAAAAAATTGGAAAATGATGGGGTGTCCTTTGAGGAATGGCTGAACAAATTGTGGTATCTATGTGGGATCCAGGACAACTCTGAAGGATTTATGAGAAAGAATGCTATCCACAGCTATAGGAAGAACTGTGGGAGTAGAAATCCAGAAGAAAACATGTAATCTATCACTTGTTTATATGGGTTGTGGTCTTAAGGGATTGCTCTTTAACAAAAATGAATGATGTGGAAATAGGTTTGAGTAATTATATATATATATGTATATATATGTATATATAGGTATGTATAACCCAGTGAAATTGTTTGTCCACTCTGGGAGGGGGAGAGATGAGGGGAAGGAGAAAAGATGAATCATGTAACTATTAAAAAAATTTAAAAATTATAATTAAAAAAAATTTTAAAAGAGAGATGGGTTAACTCAGGTTGAAGGAACCTATTGGTGAGTTAGTGGATGTCTACCCTAAGCATGTGAAGACTTCCCCTGGTGGAATGGGAGGATGCTTCTAAGGCCATGAAGGCAACTGAAGCAGGTGCCGTGGAGTGAGTGCTTAGAGCTTGGTCAGACACTGAAGATGCCCCAGTCATCCTGTGTGTAAAAGTTAAAATTAAATCTCAATGATAAAAACATTATATTTTAATGATCATTAGAAATCAAGGAATAAAGAGGATACAAAATAAAGACCATGTGCCCATGGTTGATTAGTCATTTCAAAACCCCCACCTTACCGCCACCACCACCATGCTTGCTGCAAACCAAAAAGAGGACGGGATCCTCCATGTCCCTGCCTTATATCCCCTGTCTACAGGAAGTATGTAAGGACAGGAAGTCAGTGGGATCCTGGGAAATGTAGTTATTTTTTAGGGTAACAGATTTTCAATTATACAAGTGCAGCCTGGGCCATCACCAGTCTTTTTGACTTTGTCTAGCCACTGGACTTTGATGATTTTGGAAGAGAGAGTGATGTGGATGACTTTGTGCAACTCTGCCTCACTTAAATTCAATTCATACATAAGTGGACATCACCCTATGATGTCAATGTCCTCGTCAAAATGAAGGACAAATAACAACAGAGGCCAGAGCGGCCATTAAGGTTTTTTGGGCAGAGGAGTGACATGGTCAGATCTGTGCATCAGGAATATGGAATTGGCAATTAGGTGGAGGAATGATTGAAAAGGAGAGATCCCGGGGGGTAGGGAGACCAGTTAGGAGGCTGGAATGATTGTCCAGTTAAGAGGTAATGACTGTCTGAATGAACATGGTGAGCTTGTACATGAGAAGGAAAGGTGGAATTCCTTCTAGTCCTATGGATTGAATGTAATAGAGGCAGCCTCACTAGCCCACCCTGGGAGTGAATCTGTGCCCTTGACCCAGCTCCACATTCTTAGCCCAGTACTCTGTGTCCAAACAGAAATCTTTCTCTGATAATTTTTCAAGGATGTTGTGTTCTTTGGTAGATAAACTTGATAGAATTCAGTGGAACAAGAAATATAATTGAGTAACCAGTTACTTCAATGTGAATATAAAACCAAAACAATTACTGTAAATCTGCCTAAGATAGACTTATTGTTAGGACTGTTTGACTTCCTGAAGGCTGCGAGGCCATCTTCTCTTTCATCACTCTAAGTTGTACTGTGGATCTGAGAAGTAATAGAGGTGGGATTTGAACCCCACTCTTTTGCCTCCAAACAGGGAGGTTTTTCAGCCACATAAGCCTGTAGACCAAAGTTGATCTTCAATTATTTTCTTCTTTGAGGCCCCTTTTCCAATTTTGTCTTTCTTTCTCTAGTGTCTAGGGAGGCAGTATGGTACAGCAGGTAGAGCAAGGGACTTGCTCATCTCCTTTTACTCAGATTCTTCTGCATCATCATCATTATCATCATAATGATGATGCAGACTAGAATTTAAATAACAATTTAAGGATTGCAAAGCACTTGACAAATATAACCTCATTGGATCCTCACAACAATTCTGGGTGGGAGGTGTTACTGTCATCTCCATTTTACAGATGAGGAAACTGAGGCAGATAGGTTCAGTGACTTCCCCAGGGTCACACAGATAGTGAGTGAATTTGATCTCAGATCTTCCTGACCCCAGCCAACTAGCTTACATCTAAGGAGGTCAATGGCAAAAGGAAAGACTCCCAAATACACTAAAATAATTTATCATAGGACTTTTCATGGTAACAAAGAATTGGAAACAAAGTAATAATATTAATAACAGCATAGCTAACATTTCTATAGCACATTACAGCTGCCAAAGTTCTTTATACGTTATCTCATTTTACTCTGACAGCAACTCTGGGAGGCAAGTGCTATTGTTTGCATTTGGTATATGAGGAAACTGAGGCAAACAGAGGTTAAGCAGTTTGCTCAGGTCACCTAGCTGGGTAGGCAGAATCAGAGGCAGTATTTAGTCTTAGATTGTGGATTATTTCAACAAATGTGAATGTGATGGGCAACTGGATCTGGAGTCAGAAAGACTCTAGTTCAAATCCAGCCTCTTACTAGTTGTACTTACTAGTCTTACAAGACCCAAGGCTCTTGGCATGTCTGCCTTCATTTCCTCATATATATATCTATATCTATATCTATATATCTATCTATCTATCTATATATATATATAGATATATATCTATCTATCTATATATCTATATATATATATAGATAGATAGATATATAGATAGATAGATATAGATATATATATAGATAGATAGATAGATAAAGATATAGATATAGATATAGATAGATAGATGGATAGATGGATAGATGGATGGATGGATGGATGGAAAGATAGATAAATAGATAGATAGATAGATAGATAGATAGATAGATAGATAGATAGATAGATAGACAAAGGGAATAATAATAATAGCACCAAGGTTGTTGTAAGGTTCCTTTGCAAAAAGGCAAAAAAAGCATTATATAAACTCTAGCTATTATTATTATTATTATTATTATTATTATTATTAATTATTATTATTGGGATATTATTGCCCTGTAAGAAAAGATGACTGACTAACACAGAGGAAGGCTAGAAACAAGGAAGTGGCATATATGACTACAAGAAAGAAGAGCAATAACAAAATCCTCCAGACTGAAGGCTATGTAAATGATTATGATCAAGTTTGATCTCAAAGAGCAGATTTTGGGGAAAAAATCCCCCCTTCCTCCTTCAAAGCTGTGGGAAACCTTGGCTATGAAACCCTGTATATGACATCGTTTTAAATATGTTGATTATTTTTGCTGAACTTGTTTTCCTTCCTATTTAAAATTTTTTTATTTCAAGGGAGGAAGTGATGCAGGAAGTGAAACTGAAGGAAATTGGAAGGGTGTAAAACCAAAACTAATGAGCTTCTTCAGTGTGTGTGTGTGTGTGTGTGTGTGTGTGTGTGTGTGTGTGTGTGTGTATGTGTGTGTGTGTGTGTTTTAAGAGTGAAGGACTTGAGGGGCAGCCAGGTGGCTCGGTGAATAGGGAGCCAGGCCTGGAGGAGGGAGGTCTTGAGTTTATTCTGACCTCTTATACTTCCCAGATTTGTGACCCTGGGCCAGTCACTTAACCCCACTTACCTAGTCCTTATTTCTCTTCTTACTTGGAACCAATAGTATGGATTCCAGGACAGAAGGTAAGGGTTAAAAAAAAAAGTAAAGGGCCTGGGATCCTGGGCATCCTGGGTTTGAATTCCCCTTTTGATACTTGCCAGCTCTGTGAAACAGCCACATTACTTCGCTTTCCAAAGAAGGACCAGCTTAGTATGAGATCATCAGAGTCCTAGGTTCAAGAACTACCTTTCATGCATACTGGATGTGTGACCCTAGACAAGTCCCTGGATGTCTCATGGACAAAGACCACTGTCTCAGTCTCTAAGTTGCAGAGTAGGTACTGTAGAAGGGCTTTCCTCACCAGGAGTTCTGTGCACCAGTGAAACCACAAGTTCAACCGAATGGCTCAAAACAAAACCACACAGTGCCTTCACATTGAGAGAGTTTCATGAATGCTTATTGGGTTGGACTGGGACCGGGATCTCCAAGAGCTCATGCCCTCTGTCCATGCTGAAGTCATTGAGGCAGAGAGGGCCAGAGCTAGAAGGAACCTTAGAGACCAGCTGGCCTACTATGCTCATTTTGTAAGGTTTCCATAGGTCCGACAGTGTCAGTAATAACAATATTAAAGAGGCAGTGTGGGGTACTAGACAGAACATTGGTCTGGGAGGGAGGAAGATGTGCACTGAAATTCCACTTTAGTTGCTTACTACTGTCAAAATGGAGATTTGAACCCCAGACTTCAATTCCCAGAATTGTGAGTAGGTTGCACTGGCTTTCTTATTTTGTATTTTCTTTATTTCTTAATTCTAATAAAAACCTCTAAAAATATAATACTTTAAGTAGAGAAACTAATTTAAATGTTACAATTTGGTGACCAAATGGGATGAGAAAACTCTCAATTAAAAAAAAAGATAGCCTAGATAATGATTTTTAAGCCACGTTTCTCCAAGGCTTTTTTAGCAAGCCTCTTGACTCATCTTGCTCCTGCCTGCAATCTGGACCCAGGATATTGTGCTCACCTGGTCCCAGCCCTGCCCACCCCAGCTGCCTGCTCCAGCTCTGGTTCCTGTTTCTGGTCTTTCTCTCGATCACCTGGCCCAGCTAATCCCGGTCCAGCACCTCTGGCTTCTGACCCAGATGGCTCATTGCCCCAGGCCCAGCCCCAGGACCCAGGCTGCTGGTAGCTGCCCCAGTTTCTTCAGGACTCACAAACCAGCTGGTAAAAAATGGAGGTGTTCTTCCTTAGGCTACAATTAGCCTCCACGAGGCAAGGGGAAGGAGACCTGGGGGGGGGGGGACAGAGAAAGAGGGCAAGGTAGAGGCTTTTCCAAACAGGAACTTACAAGCATGCCTTTAAGAGGATATCTTTTGACTGTACTGATACTTTCATTTATCTCACCTGAGATTCAGGGGAGAGATTCTACTCCCTGCAACTCTTTAGCCAAATTTGGGATTCCAAAAACCCACCCTCACTATGGTGAAGCAACTCAGTGGCTCAGTGGATTGAGAGCCAGGCCTAGAGATGGGAGATGCTGGGTTAGATTCTGGCCTCAGACACTTTATGGCGGTGTGGCCCTGGGCAGGTTATTTAACCCCCATTGCCTACCCCTTACCAATCTTCTGCCTTCTGACAATAGGCATCTAAAATGGATAATTAAAAACAACCCAAGGAACTTTAAAGAGACTAGAGGTTATATTTTTAAGGCATTTCAGACTCCAATGTTTTATAAAAATCTCTGTATTATATTGCATTTTACTGATTGTTTTCTTTAAGATTTAACTTTGTGATTTTAAGTTCATATATTACTGCATTCAATACTATTCTGTTACACCTAATCATTTTAATGTACTGGGTTTTAACTCCTGTTAAATTCTGTTGCTTTTCCCCTATATCCATGCTGAAAAAACATTATTGAGTAAGCCCATATAAAAACAGCTTTTCTATTTTTGGCTTTGTAAATTGTCACATAGAGGATAGATGGACTCCATCAGAACATTGCTACAATTGTATAACAACCTTTGGAAAATTTAATAAGCTAAATATCTCAAATTGATTTTAAGGGTTCTTTAGACATGATTTTTAGAATTTTTCTTAACAATCTCTGGTCATTTTGCCTGCTCCTAACATGAGGTAAGGTCCATTTTAGTAGCTGAAGTAAAATACAATTATAACCCCAACTACTGCATTTATAAAAATGTGAATGGAAGCTGGGAAGTTAATCCCAGGGCATTGTACCCCTAGAAGCCTCCCCAAAAAGGAACATCCTTCATTTATAGCTCTTCAGCTCACTTTACAGAGGTATGAGTTTTTCCTAGACTCCTCTACCACAATTTTGTCATGATATCTAGATTTCTTGATTATGTTAAAAAAAACCCAAAGTAAGTTTTACTTTGTTTAAAAATATGTTTACCAAGGTTGAAAGATTTGCTACATTTGTAAAAATTGTGACAAATATCCATCAGATCATAGGCTTTTAAAAATGCCATACAGCAACTTATGTGAAATATGATAGTAGGGTTTTTTGCTATCTTTGTACTACTGTTCTTTATTAAAAAAAAAAACAAAAAACTGTTACCTTGTAAAATTCATTTGCTTGTACTCACAGTGGATCATGGCCAGATATTAAGAGGAAATGGATCTCAGTTTTGGTGAGAAAGCCTTGTATTCTATATTTTCTTAGCTAACACAGTGTGTCAATGATCATAAGCTATATTTTTGAATTTAAATCTTTTATTATATTTTTATTGCATGTGCAAAATATCATTTCAGTTATTTTTTCTCTCCTTTTTATATTTGAAGCACATGTCACCAGTATTAAGGTTTTCTTTAACTTTTTGATTTAGCAGTAATATAAGCTTAAAATACATTTGCTATAATGTCAATGCATGCCCCCAAATCTTGAGACTATTAAAATAATGCCACTAATTGTTTAAAAAAATTATGGGACTTTGCTTAATGATTCTGTCTGATTCCAGGACAAGATATACAAAAGGGCCATTGCACAGGGCCAAATAAACCAATCCAGGAAGGATTAATGCACTTCTAAGCCAATACAAAGGACTTGAACCTACTGTGAAGACTCAAAATTGCAACGCTTAACATACATTAAGACGTAGGCCTTCCTTTTATCCATGCTCTTTGTGAAAATACTTACAGACAAGTATCCCAAACTTGGCTCCTAACCTGGCTCCTATAAGCTAGTCCCTTTTCTGTCTTTCATAGTGTGGCAAACTTTCTGTAGTCCTGGCTACTGACTGGGTAAATGCATTATTGCTTAGATCATTTTAATTGGGCCTTGATTCAAGGACCTATTATAGATTTACTTTTCCTTTACTTAGGGTTTTTATACATAAGACTTTGCTAGTCTATATTTTCATCCAGAAATTTTCTTTTTTATTTGGATTTTTCTGATGTCTTTTTAATTTCTCTTGCCAATTGATTCATATACCTCATAACTCAGTCATGCATCCCTAAATGATCTCTATGTTTTTCAATCACCCTCTTCATGGGGGAATGCAAAAATATTATTATTTTAAGTTGCAAAGTGTAAATTCCTTTTGAGAAGAATTTTAGGTAAAGAAACATGATACCTCTCTGAATCCAGAAACTGAACTATTTGGAGAAGACACCATGAAGATGCCTCCAGACCACAAGCTGAACGAGTAGATCAAGAATGAACTTTGGGTGTTGTTGATTGAACATTTATTTGTATGTATTCTTTCATGCCAAAGAGGACTGCCCACTAACTGGCTTTTTGTCAATACATCTAGCAATTTTTGTTTTTGTTCTTTTTTTCCTCCTATTTTCAAATTATTGTAATCTTTAAGTTGATTATGTTTTCATGATCATTTTGGGGAAATTCTTCCCAATAGGATCAAACAGGGAAATTTAAAAATGGAGATTTGAATTCCAGACTTCAATTCCCAGAAGTCCTTGGTAGTTCCCAGAATTCCCTAAAATCTCACCTGAGTGCTCACCTGGGCTGAGAAAAAAATGGGTATTTAAACTGATTGTACTGCCTACTTGCTCTCTCAGCTTCCACTTCTAGGCACATGCATCTCTCTACCTAGCAGGAAGGATGTTGTGAGTAGGTTGCATGTGCTTTCTTATTTTGTATTTTCTTTATTTCTTAATTCTAATAAAAACCTCTAAAATATATTACTTTTAGTGGAGAAACTAATTTAAAAGTTACACTGGTAGTAGTCTTGTCTTTGTGCGTTTTCATCTATGGTGTATAGATGAGTGTGCACAAAGACACTTGTGCGTGAAGGAGATTTAAGTGGAAAAGTCGGTGCACAGCGTTGGAAGCCTGGGTCCAGTGGCATGAAAAGTTGTTACACCTGGAGACTTCCTCAGCTGCATTGGATGGCCGTGTTGTCTTTTGTGCTCCATCACGCCCTGAGCACTCCACAGTGCCTTGCTGCGTCGCCCTCTCAGCCGTTGAACCTTCTTATTGATTTCTTCCGCCTGTTTGGCCAAAGCAGTCTTCACATGCTGGGTGAGCAAAGCCTTCACCAGGGGTCTAAGACCCGATGGCTACCCTCACGAAGTTTAACCGGCCTGTCGAAGCCGTTGCCTGGGGTGTGGCCGCTGCTGCATGCTAGCAGCTATTGGGAGCCATACGTGAGAGCTGGGTGTCAGGTGGGGGTCAGAGGCTGGAGAGCTGCCCTAGGAGGGCACAACAAGCCCTCCATACCAGAGATGCTACCCCTCCCTGAGCACCCCATACACCTTCATTTAACATCTCGGGGTGTTACTTCATCTGTAAAATGGGGCTGATGATAACATCTCCTGATGGCCTTCTATGATGAGAATTAAATGAATTAATACATGCAAAAACACTTTGCAGACTTGAAAGCACTACATAAATGCTAGCTGTAATTGATTACTAGAAACACTGGGGAGAAACTGAGGTCTTCTGACTCTCAGTCTGATGCTGACAATATTTGTAAAGTGCCTAGCACAGTGCCTGGCACAAAGTAGGCGCTTCAAAAAAAAGTTTGTTCCCTTCTCCCATGGTACAAGGACAATATAATACAGCGTGCTTTTATTAAATACCTAGTGGGTACAGGACACCATTTTGGATATTGAGGGAGGTCACAAAGTATAGATCTGTTACAATCACCACCCTCAACTTAACTGCCCACATTTTAATCATATATTTAGGAGTACAGAATGGGGGGGGTGGTCCAAATGTGAGGACTCTCCCCCAAGGCAGAGCTCACTCTGCTACTTAGATTAAGTTCTAGGGGGATTTTTGAGGTCCCCAGAGGTTAAGGGACTGGCCCAAGGTCATCCACCTATTAATCAACATCATCAGAATGAATCATCAGGAATTGAAACCAGGTTTTAGCATCATTGATGAAGAGATAGAGGGATCTAAAACTATCTGGTGCAACCCCTTCATTATACGTATAAGGACATATTGGTGGCGGGAAGGCAGGTTAAATAGTTAATCACACAGGCTGTTGTTGTTCCAGTCATTTTTGACTCCTTTTGACCCCATTTTGGGTCTTATTGACAAGGTTCCTGGAGTAATTCGCCATTTCTTTCTCCAGCTCATTTTAAAGATGAGGAAACTGAGGCAAATAGTGAAATAACTCACCCAGGGTCATACAGCTAGTAAGCAACCATGGCTAAATTTGAACTCATCTTCCTGACTTTAGGCCTGGTCCTCTATCCCTTCTGCCACCTAGCTGTTCATCACACAAGTGCTAGATGTCAAAAAGTAGGGTTCGAATGCAGAGCCTGTGCTTTTTCTACTGTAAGCCAAGGCCTCCCAATGTGAAGCCCACTGCTCTATATACTATGCCACAGAGGGACTACAAGGACATAAACAGTGAAGTTCCATCCTCAAGGCACTTCCCTTTATTGGGCAGCCTAGGAGGAAGGATGTCACCAACTTACAATATATTAAAGGAGCACATCTGAGAGTTATAAGACAAAGGGCTATATGAGGACCGGAGGGGGAGGTTGCTGTATCCAGGAGACACTGGGGAAGACTAAGGGGAAGAAATGGCATTTGAGCTGGGCTTCAAAGGATGGGAGGAAATCGAAGAGCTGAAGGCAGTAAGAGAAGACATTTCAGGGTTAGCAAAAGCAGGGACCATGAGAGCATAGCTCATTTCCCAGGGGGCAGAGCTGTCTAGCTCAGCTGGCATGGAGAGTGTCTCAAAGGAAGCCCACAAAGGTAGGGAAGCCCCCAGTGGTGGGTGCTGGCTGCCTCATCCTAGAGATGAAGAGTGGCTGTTGGTTGTGATGTTGAAGGGATTCAAGTCCAGTCCCTGAGTTCAAATCCTGCCTCTGATCCTTAGCCAAGTGTGTGACCAGAAGCAAATCACTCCATCTTCTCATCTGTAAGAATGGCATGTAGTATAATACATGAAGTGCTTCCATTACAGGATGGTGGTGATGCTCCAAAGAGAAGACTTAAGTCAAGCATGTTTCAAACCTTAAAGCCCTGCACCCCACCCCCCAGAAGAACGAAAGTCCCACAAAGACTGGGATGGAGTTTTGGCTAAGTCTCCATCCCTAGAACATAGAAAGATGCTTTGGGGGTGATAATTACTCACTGAATTGAGAGTTGGGTGGGGAGTCTTGCCCAATATCTAGGTCGATAATAAAGGGCATCAAGTGGTGTGCTGAGTTCTAGTTTGGAAAGATGGAATTCTGGGAGAACTCGGCTGAGATATCAGATGAGCAAAGGGGGGTTCCAAATACAGGGCAGTTAGAGCACTGGGCATGGCATCCGGAAGTCTCATCTTCCTGAGTTCAGTCTGGCCTCCAACCCTTATTGGGCTGATGCTTAATCTTGTTGGCCTCAGTTTCCTCATGTAAAATGAGCTGGAGAAGGAAACGGTGAACCACTCCAGTATCTCTGTGACCAAAATGGGGTCATGAAGAAACTGGCATGACTGAAACAACTTAACAACAACAGTTCTTCCAAATACCCCCTGCTTTCCCTGACACTAATTGCCCCAAAGCAGGAAGTATGGCAGGCACCAAGCATTTATATCCTTGTTGCCACATACACCTGTCACTTTGTGGTTGCAGCCTCAAAATTAGAGGCAATTATCCATCCAATAAACCCGTTTGAGCCAGTGAAACAAGGATGTGTAGACCGGGGCACTGTGATCATGCCACAGAAAGGCATTCTCTTCATTCTCCCAACAGAGAGAAGGATGGGACTAAATCTCTTTCTCGGGAGGGAAAATGGACCAACTAACTCGAGAGAGGACAGAGCTCCCCTGTGGTGGCTGGACAAAAGGAGAGGCACTATGGTGAGTTCTGGAGACAGAACTACAAAATCAAGATGGCCTAATGGGAGGAAACCACACTCACAGGAAGGTGGCGGTGACCAGGGAAGAGTGTTTTGGTCTGGGAAGTTATCGGAATGATGAGTGGAATCCCATAATAGGACAGTTCACTGCAACATCCTTTCATCAATCCTGAATAAAAGTGAAACCAAGGACATAGTCACTCCTCCTTTTCCTGTCTCAACTCTTTGGTGAGCCAGCTCAACCCTACACTGCCCTCTACTCTCAAATTCCTTGCTCCCTTGTCCTATCGATGGTCACTATGCCGTGTCACTCTGGATTCCTCCCACCATTTACTGCCTTCACTCCTGGTGGCATGCCTGAATGGAGCTGCAGCAAGTCATGCAAGAGAAAAACATGTTTTAGTATATACAAACCCAATATGGAAGTAAATACAAGATAATGGAGGCAATAGGACAGGCACTGGCTATTTAGGGGGATGGAGGAAAGCTCATGGAGAAGGTGGCATGAGCCGAGTCTTGAAGGAAGCTGGCGATCTGAAGAGGCAGCTGGCACTCCTGGGATTACAGACAGCTTGTCCCAAGGCCTGGAGGCAGAAGATGGGGTGCAGTGTGTAAGGAACAGAAGGGCCGTTTGCCCATAGGGTACATGTATAAAGGAATGAAAGGCATTTATTATGTGTTTACTGTGTGTCAGACGCCATGCTGGTCACTGGTCATGCAGACGTCAATGTAGGATGTGTCATAATAATAAGTAGGCTGGAGCCAGATTATGAAGGAGATAATAGGAAGCTCCTGGGGTTTGGATACTCGAAGAATGGCATATGCTTTAGGACTATCCCTTTGGCAGCTCTGTGGAGGATGGGCTGGACAAGGGAGAGATCATTCAGGAGACCATTGTAGTAATCAGTCAATCAGTCAATCAATTAATGAATCAATGAACATTTATTAAGTGCCTACTGTGTGTCAGGCATTGCCTTGGCAAGAGGCTGTGAAGGACAAACAAGAGTGGGTGTTGGTAAGAGGGGAGAAAAGGGTATGATATAAAGGACATCATAGAGCTAGAAATGGCAAGACATGACCCTAGATGGGATATCTGAGGGGGGAGTATGACACTGAAGTTACCAATCAATGGGTGAATGGGAGGGTGGTGGCTCTCCCCACAATACAAAGGAAGTCTGGAAAAGAGGGACATTTTTCAGGGGTTGTAGGGGAAGATAAAGAATTCGGTTGGGATGTACTGAGTTGGAGATGGGTGGGGGGACAGTCATCCAATTTCAAATGTCCAAAAGATTAGATCTTGGGAGAGAAATGAAGGCTGGATCTTTGGGCAGTGTCTACCTAGGGATGATATTTAAGCCTAAGGGAGCTGATGAGGTCATCGAGATAGAGTATAGGAAGAGAAGAGGAGAGGGTTCAGGACAAAGCCTTTGGGAAGCATCAGAGTTAGGGAGTGCCAGTGGAAGATGATCTGGCAAAGGAGACAGAAAAGGAGGGGTCAGATAAGTTGGAGCAGCGCCACTTTCCTTGGATTCCCAATAGAATCCCAGTGAGCATGCTCCATCCTAGCAGCAACACTGTCTTTGGGGAAGTCTAGAACACCACAGCTAGAGAAGGTTCTGGAGATGACTCAATCCAAGCAGCAGGTTATAGCTTTTTGACCAATTCTGCCCCACCTCTTGCTTCTGTTCGGTCATGGGCTCCAAGAAAGACTTTTACTATTTAAAATCAAGTTTTATCACTGCATTTAAAACCATGGAAAACATTCTTGGCTCAGGGATGTTCATACTTGACCCTCTGGCCATGCCAACCCCTGACCTAGTCTATTTCCTGTTACCCCCAGACAAGTGAATGAATGGATGAACAAATTAAGCACTTTCTATATGCCAAGCACTCGAGATGCAAACAGTAAAGTAAGACAGTCCTTGATCTCAAGTATCTCTCAAGGGAGAGATAAGTCATGTGAGAGGTTTCTGCTGTAGGTTAGATGGCAGGGTTCCAGGGTCCTTGGGCTACAGATAATAATGCCATTTCTTTAATGTGATTCCACTGCTAAAATGAAAGACCGCTGGCTCTGGATTCAAGGGACCTGGGTTCACCTCCTGATCTTTTACTATTCAGGTGACATCAGACAATTATTTTGTCTGTCTGGATGCCAAAAAAAGAGAGGGTGGGTTGATGTCCTCTGAGATCTCTTTTAGCTCTGAATCTAGGAGACTCGAGAGGATTGAACTGATTAAAATCAGTTCAATCCTCTCTGATCTTTAAGGAGGCTGGGGGCGGGGGCGGGGGCACCCAGGAGGTAAAGTAACTTGGCTATGATCATACAGGGAGTAAGTCTCAGAGATGGGATTTGAATCCTGAACCTTGGCCTCCCAAGCCAGCATTCTCTCTACTATACTCTGGGGCTCCCAACTTCCCCCTGCTCACAGGATTTTAACTAGAGTCAGTTTCCAGACTCACTAGCCAGAGTTTTTCCATTCACTCTCCTCTCCCAGCCCTTGTTGTTTCCTATATAATTACTCTGCAATCTACCAGCCTCAGACTGCCTCCCATCCCTCTCTCACGGGCAGAAAGGAAGCCCCCGGCCAAGCTCGGGCTGCTGTTCCCCTTCCAGGTGGCCATACTCTGCTTGGTTGGGGTCTGATCCCTGCTCTGAATCATAAGGAAAGTCCTTGCAGGGTCTGTCCATTCCACAGCAAGCAATTCCCTGCTTTGAGGCAGCTGCCTGATCTCAGCACTTATGGCATTTGTCGGATGCATTATTCAAGAAGGCGTAGCTTTTTGGCCCACTGGAGTCTGCCTACCCCAGGACCTATTAAAC
Organism: Monodelphis domestica; assembly: GCF_027887165.1. Taxonomy (NCBI): domain Eukaryota; kingdom Metazoa; phylum Chordata; class Mammalia; order Didelphimorphia; family Didelphidae; genus Monodelphis; species Monodelphis domestica. The sequence goes on along the minus strand of NC_077227.1, from coordinate 742,976,514 downwards.
AGTCAGATCGGTATTTGATGGCCTCTCATTAGGGAGAGCTCAGGGCACACCCAGACAAGCACCTCTAGCCTGTGCCCAGGAGCCTCTCCTCCACAGATGAGCAAAAAGGTCAGTTCTTCCTTAGGGTGGGGAGGGAAATGAGGAGCTGACAACTAAGCTCTGGAATGGAAGCTGGGAAGCCTATAGGAGCAGCAGGCAGCCTGGCTTCTCTTTGTCTCTGACTCTGTCTCTCTCTGTTTCTCTCTGTCTCTGTCTCTGTCTCTGTCTCTCTGTCTCTGTCTCTCTGTCTCTCTGTCTCTCTCTCTGTCTCTGTCTCTGTCTGTCTCTCTCTCTGTCTCTGTCTGTCTGTCTCTCTCTCTGTGTCTCTCTGTGTCTCTCTATCTCTGTCTCTGTCTCTGTCTCTCTGTCTGTCTGTCTCTCTCTGTCTCTGTCTCTGTCTGTCTGTCTGTCTGTCTCTCTCTCTCTCTCTGTCTCTGTCTCTCTGTCTCTGTCTCTCTGTCTCTCTGTCTCTCTGTCTCTCTCTCTGTCTCTGTCTCTGTCTGTCTGTCTCTCTCTCTCTGTCTCTGTCTGTCTGTCTGTCTCTCTCTCTGTCTCTGTCTGTCTGTCTGTCTCTCTCTCTCTGTCTCTGTCTGTCTCTCTTTGTCTCTGGCTCTCTCTGTCTCTCTCTGTCTCTCTGTCTCTGTCTTTGTCTCTCTGTCTGTCTGTCTCTCTGTCTCTGTCTCTGTCTCTGTCTCTGTCTCTCTGTCTCTCTCTGTCTCTGTCTCTCTCTCTCTCTCTCTCTCTCTCTCTCTCTCTCTCTCTCTCTCTCTCCCTCCCCTAGAGCCTCAGTTTATATGGGGACACTACTACCCTGAACTCTAGTGGTTACCAAGCTCTGTCCTTACAGTGGAATGACTTCTGGGCTTCTGAGTTCAAATGCAGATTCTTTTCTTTAAATGCAGTAATTTACTATCTGTGTGACCTTGGCAAAGTAGTTTCTCTCTCTACACCCCAGTTTTCTCCTCTATAAAATGGGAGGAGGGCTTAGTAGATGACTTCTAATTCCATCTATGATCCCAAGATCTCCATATTGAATCAGGAGCAGAAATTAGATATCTACTTGTTGGTGATTGGCTGGGCCTGTTCAACTCCAAAAATCTATAAGGTTCTTGTTGTTCAGTCATTTTAGAAGTGTCCAACTCTTTATGTCCCCATTTGAGGTTTTCTTGGCAAAGATACTGGAGTGGTTGGGCATTTCCTCCTCCAGCTTATTTTACAGATGAGGAAACTGAGGCAAACAGGGTGGAGTGAGTTATCCAGGGTCATACAGCTAGTAAATGTTGAGGTCAGATTTGAACTCACAAAGAGGAGTCTTCCTGACTCCAACCATCCACTTGCACCACCTAATCAGCCATGCCTATAAAGAACTTTCTTAATTACTTCCAAGTTTTGTGAGTTTGTCCATGTGGGCTCCCCCTTCACTGACACAGATTATAACCCATCTAGGTTGAATTGTCTTTAGCCTGGTCCTCTTGCACTATAGGCTTCCCTCGCCTTAGACCCCTCTGACCAAAATCAAGCAGTAATTGGGTTAGGACCTGCTCAAAGCCTGGCTTGAAAACCCCTAAACAAACCAAAACACAACAGGGCTAGACTAAGCCAGGCAACCCATTAATTCGAAACAAGACCATTTAATTCAATAGACTATTAAGGTAAATGACAAGGAAAATTTGATCACTCGTCCCCTGGCAGTACATACACAAAGATATGCTCTTCCATGGAATGTGATGCCACCAAGGGAAGAGAGAACACGTATGGCAATGTCACACATATGGAGAGAAGACATGTTGTCTGCACAAGTCCTAGGATTGGTTCTCAGCTGTAGCTCTCCCCCAACTCCTGTCTCTTCCACATTAATTTCATCAGCTTTGTAATTAGTTTGGTATCTAGAGTGCAAGAACTGTTTGGGGTTTCTCTTTGTATCTTCAGCACTTAGCACAGCACTGGGGACACAGAAAGGGATTAATACATACTTACCGATTCATTATTCTGTTGACAGATTTGCTCAAGTACTGCAGATGTCCTTTGCTGTCCTGCTGCCATCACCTAGGCTGTTTTCCCCTGTATTGCCACCTGACCTGTTACTTCCATCACCTGCTACTCCATTGAATTGTTACTATTAGGATTTCTTTTCACCCTAGAGTGGTCTTTGCTAAGCCATATGCATTAGTATTATAATCTCAGGACTATTTCAGCTCTTTTGTGAGTCTGACACCCTCTTCCATTTCTACCCACAACACAGTGAAAGTCCTTCAGGAAACATCTACCTTTTGAACCATTTTGCTTCCACAACTGTGACAACTTTTCTAGGCCTGCCTGCCAGACTGGGGTTAGGAACATTTGGGTTTGAATCCCACTCAGACAAGTCACTTCATTTTTCTGAGCCTTAGTTTTTTTCCTCTATAAAATAGGATGGAGGTGGATTTGATATTCCTTGAATTCCTTTTCTGCTCTATGTCTACAATCCTTTGAGTATCATATTTATAACAACTTCTTGAGGAAGGTGCTATTTCAGAAATATGGCAGTGATTTGTGCTTTGCCTAGAGTCAAGAAGACCTAGGTTCAAATCCTACCTCAGATACCCACTAACTGTGCTAGTCCTTTATCCTCCTGTGCCTCATTTATAAAATGAGATGGACTGATGGAGTGCAAGATCCTTTTCAGCTCTTAATTTGCAATCCTGAGATCGTACAGTTAAATGATTTCTCTTGATAATTTTTGTTACTAAAAGAACCTACAGCCAACTTTGAGATGAGCCTTTTCAAATTTAGTTCCCAGGGTCTTAGACAAGATACAACCCATCAAGAGATGCATTACTGATTTTTTTTTTGCAGTTAGAATATATCAGAGTTTGAGATGTGATGGCAAAGGGAAGAAAATATGCATCTATATTATACTTATTGATCAAATTTTTTTTGTGTGCATTGTGCTAAGTGGTTTAAAAATGTTATTTCATTCTATCCTGACAATAACCCTGTGAGGTAGCTGCTATTAGTACTCCCTCTTTTACAGCTGACAAACTTGAGGTTAAGTGACTTGTCCAGGGTAACATAGCTAGCAAATTTTAGAACTGAATTTAAACTTAGATATTCCTCGTTTTGGGCCAGGGCTCTATCCTCTGCACTACCAGCTTTCCCTAGGCAAAGTCTTTTTTTTTTTTAAATAAACCCTTACCTTCTGTCTTGGAATCAATACTGTGTATTGGCTCCAAGGCAGAAAAGCGACAAGGGTTAGGCAATAAGGGTTCAATGACTTGCCCAGGGTCATACATCTGGGAAGCATCTAAGGTCAGATTTGAACCCAGGACCTCCTGTCTCTGGGCCTGGCTCTCAATCCACAGAGCTACCCTGCTACCCCCAATAGGCAAAGTCTTATAGAACCCAGGGTCCTTCCATGATACAACAAGACATTAGAGTGAAGCTTTAATGGAGGTTAGATAGGGAGTACAAATATTGCATTATGGCATATGAAGGAATGAAGACTTACAGATGGTAAGTGATTTTGAGGCTGTTCACTAAGCTAGTAAGGGACATAAGCTCTTGACCCAAAATTTAGTGCTCTAATGATTGCCTCACAAGATCTATCCATAGGAGTTTCATAGTAAAGCAGAATTGCAATAGCACAAAGGAAATGTGAACAGGGCAAGTCCAGAGACGTATCCATTCCAATTGCTTTAATGGATTACCTGTGCCCAACTTGTGGTAGAACCTTCCAAATTCATGTTGGATTGATCAGTCACAGCCAAACAAAATGTATTCTGCCCCTAACATTGTGATGTCATCAGTCCTCTTCAAAAGGTACACAATGTCTATGAGAGTAGATATCAGTTATAGGACAGCTATTTGTTTTCTCTACCAATAAAATAAAATAAAATGAAACTTCTAAAAGGAAGGCTGAGGGGGCAGCTGGGTAGCTCAGTGGATTGAGAGTCAGGCCTAGAGATGGGAGGTCCTGGGTTCAAATCTGACCTCAGACACATCCCAGTTGTGTGACCCTGGGCAAGTCACTTGACCCCCATGGCCTAGTCCTTACCACTCTTCTGCCTTGGAACCAATACACAGTATTGACTCCAAGATGGAAGGTAAGGGTTTTATTAAAAATAAAATAAAATGAAGGATGAGCAGTCAACTAAACCAAACATTCTAGAGCTAGAAGGGACCCTAGGAATCTTGTCTAACCCTCTCCTTTTACAGATAAGACAATGGAAGCCTAGAGTCTTGTCCAGGATCTCAGCACTAGTTGGTAAGTAGAAGAAGGAAGACTTGAATTCATGCCTTTTTGCTTTGAGGCCAATGTTCTTTCCTCCAGAACACATTGGTCTTCTGACTTCCCCTTTTACTGCCAAATCCAAACCATTCATTCCACCCAAGCTGGATTCCTCAGGATCAAAATAAAGATGGTGATGATGACAAACAGCTGCCATTTTTATTGCTTACTAAGATTTCTAATATAAGCCCTTTACATTCATTATCTTGTTGGAGCCTCAGAACAGCCTTGGGTCATATGGTAGTATAGATGTGATCATCCCCATTGAAACTGAGGCTCTGAGAGGATGTGCCTTGCTTATGGTCAATGAGATGGTAAATGTCTGGAGGATGATTCAAACTGAGGTCTCTAGTGTGCTTTCTGCTGCGACACACTGCCTCTTGCTGACTCATCCTGCTTCCTCCTCTTGTTTTTATCACAGTTCTCTCTTGGAATAACCTTTTCACCCATTCCTTCCTTACCATCTGTCCGACTTGTCTACTCATATATCAAAGTCCTCCTCCTCTCTGATGTCTTCCTTGATTAGCCTTTCAACTGACCCTTTTTACTTAGTTCAACTCACTCCAGCAAGCATTTAGTATTGATTTTGAACCTCCTATAATCATTGGAGTCTGAGGGGGAAAATGAATTGATCATATATAATTTGTAAAACCCTTAACATTAGGAGCAAGGTGGGTGGGGTGGAGGGTGGGCAGCTGGGTGGCTCAGTGGATTGAGAGCCAGATCTTGAGACAGGAGGTCCTGGGTTCAAATTTGACCCCAGGTACTTCCTAGCTGTAAGACCCTGGGCAAGTCACTTAACCCCCATTGCCTAGCCCTTACCACTTTTCTACCTTGGAACCCATACATAATATTGATTCTAAGATGGATGATGAGGACTTTTAAAAAGAAAAAAAAAAGAAGCAAGATGGGTGGGGTGGAGGGTGGGCAGCTGGGTGGCTCAGTGGATTGAGAGCCAATCTAGAGTCAGGAGGTCCTAGGTTCAAATTTGATCTCAGATACTTCCTAGCTCTGTGACCCTGGGCAAGTCACTTGAGCCCTATTGCCTAGCCCTTACCACTCTTCTGCCTTGGAACCAATACATAGTAATGATTCTAAGAAGGAAGGTAAGGGCTATTATACAATAAACAAACAAACATTAGGAGCAAGGGCTTTCCATGGAGAATTCATGGGGATTATCCCATGTTCTGGGCCTTGATCCTCTGATATGTAAACATTTTCTCATTTAATCTTAAAGAATTTTATTCCTATCTTTTACATCACCTATCTCTGGCCCGCCATCCTCCCCTTTCCACAGAGCCACCCTTTATAACAAAGAATTAAAAATGAGAATTCCTTCCTCTGCAATTCAGCAAAGCTAAGCAATACAATGTACAATACAATACACAAACTACTTGCAGGGTTCCATAGCCATCCTCCAAAGATTTAGGAGGAGCTACTCTTTCTTGTCTTTGGGACCAAGCTCGGCCAGTAGAATTCTGAACATTTCTTTTGGTAGAGAAAATAAATAGCTGTCCTATAACTGCTATCTACCCTCCTATACGCTGAGTATATGTCTCTCTCAAGAGAGAATTTTGTTATTGATACCCTGATGGAGAGATGCTAGACATGAGTCAAACATATTCAATTTCTCCCCTACTTTTCACAGTCACTCTCCTTGCCTTTATCCTCTTTCTTCTCTCCCTGTGACCAAGTCAAGTGAAACTCCAAATGCTTTTCTTTTTTCCTTCATCTGTTCTCCTTACACAAAGCCTTTCATCCTCTTCCAGCAAGAGATTAAGGAGAGAGAGTAAGACAAATCTGATCCTCTCCTTTTAAAGGCCAATCTTCTTGGCACTGAACACCGAGCTGGAGCTTCTTAATAGCAGTGAGTTCTTTGTGTCCTTACATACAGATGAGTAAACTGAGGCTCTGAAAGGTGAAATGTCTTATCACACAGGTGATAAGTCTGCAGACAGACAGACAGACAGACTTATAACCTGGTCTCTATGATCAACACTCTATCCAAGGGTCAGATTCTTCTCTCTCTCAAGTATTATGTTGCTCGCCTCATTCCAGCTTGTGTTACTGATCTGCTTAGTACGTTGACATCTGAACTATCAAAGCAGAGAGGTAGACCCTTCCTGCTTTGTTGCCTGTGCCCAACACAGCCTGATAAATCCTTGGGACCTGAATGAATGAGTCACACTTAAAAAACAAGACTCAGAAGACACTCAGTTGCATTCCTTGGAAGACCTTCTGGGGAGGCCTCCCCATGCTGGGGATTTCCTTGACCCGATTTCCCTAGGCCTGGCTTTCCAGGGGCCCATGCATGGCTGCTGATGCTGAAGGAAAGGGTGTTTTCCTTCTTCTCTCCTGGATCCCTTTACCTGACTCAGCTGGCAACATGCACCCATGTTGTAGTAACCAATGAAAACAAGCGCGATGTTTTTCTTGGAATGGGTGGTGGCTTAATTACAGTTGCCTGGATCTTGGTGGCTCACAGGCCTTAACACCCTCCTCCCCCTCTCCTCCAATTTTGGCCACCCCAGATGACTGGTTCACCTTTGCTGAAAGGAATTCAGGCTCTCATTGAGCTCTAGCCTTTGGAATAATTATGCCTCTCTGGGCAATCCGAACTCTAGTCTTCCATTCCAAATGATTTGGGAGTTGTCAGTCAACACTTGGAAATGGTTTTTTCATTTTCTTGACTTTGATCACTTCTCCAGCTGTGCTAATCTTCTAACCACATATGGAAAAAGAGAAATATAATCCACTCAATTTGGGAGAATGAAAAGAAAGTGCCCATGTTTGCCCTTCCAACAGAGGAGGAAGCTTTAAATACCAACTTCAGGAGTCGTGGCAAGTGTGTGGCAGGAGAAAGGACTTTTGGATTTGAAAAAAGGATTTAGGATTAAATCCTAACTCTTCCATTTACTACCCAAGTGGCCTTGGACAAGTCACTTTACTTCTGGGTCTCAATATCCTCATATATAAAATAAGAGCAATGGGTTGGAGGCCCAAGACTTTTGGATTGAATCAGAAGATTTTGAATCTCAGTTCTGCCACTTATGTGACCTTGGACAATTCATTTCAATCATGGCCTCAGTTTCTTTATGTGTAAAACAAAGGACTTGGGCTAGAAGATCTCTAATGTCCCTTCCAGCTCTAAATCTATAATCTAGTGATTCTTGAGAAGGTCAGGAGAACCATCAGGGTCCCAAAAAACACTGTTATTCATCAATGCAAATAATGAGAGATAAAGAGAGACTGACAGAGATAGAAAGAAAATAGCAAATTAGATTAATAAAAGGTCTCATAATAATGCATAGATACAATATTTCAAAGCTAGAAGGTAATTTGGTTCAACACACTCATTATGCATGTGAGGAAATTGAAGAGAAAGGAAGTGGCTTATTGGCATTCCACTTCTATCACAATACTACATCCTTTGCTTTTGATGGGGGTATCAATGAGGTGAGGGCCACTTTTGATTTTGGATTAGAGCCATGATTTACCCTCCCAGTGAGGGTAATGGGGAAAAGCCTTTGAATATAAAGATAGATGTCTTAAGAAAATAAACATCTTCTCCAACGCCATTATCAAGGAAAGAAGCATCAGTCTAGTTAGGACCAAAAATGCTAGATAGAGGGTCTGGGGCATGCATGGACCTCCGGAGACAGAGGATGCCAGGAGGCTATTTCTAGGGAAACCATGACCACTTCTAAGGGGAGTACCTTGGAAAGACTGGAATGATCCAGGATTTTTGTGGATCTTGTGAGCCAGAATGGGCAAAAAGGTAATAAAACTATCTTTTTGTAGACAATATAATGGTATATGTGGAAAACCCCGTGGATTCGACTAAAAAATTAGTTGAAAAATCATTTTAGCAAAGTAGCAGGATATGTAATAAACCCACATAACTCATCAGCATTTCTATTTATCACTAACAAAGCTCTACAGGAAGAGATAGTAAAGATACCTCATTTAAAATAATCATAAACAGAACAGAACCCCTTGGTAGTATACCTGCCAAAACAAACCCGGGAGCCATATGAACATAATTATAAAACACTTTTTATACAAATAACCATCAGATCTAAGTAACCATGGAATTGTTCATAGGCAGGCAAAGCCAATATAAGAAAAATAAAATAACATCCTACCTAAGCTAAATTACTTATTCAATGCCATCTCAATTAAATGACCAAAAAATTATTTTACTGCGCTAGAAAAAGCAATAATGAAATTGATTTGGAAGAACAAAAGCCCAATATAGGAATTTAAAAAGTGAAAAAGAAGGAGATCTAGCAGCACCAGATTTTATTTGCTAGGGGCAGCTGGATAGCACAGTGGATTGAGAGCCAGGCCTAGAGACAGGAGGTCCTGGGTTCCAATCTGGCCTCAGACACTTCCTAGCTGTGTGACCCTGGGCAAGTCACTTAACCCCCATTGCCTAGCCCTTACCACTCTTCAGCCTTAGAACCAATCCCAGTATTGATTCCAAGACGAAAGGTAAGAGTTTTAATTAAAAAAAGAAACTTGCTGAAACTGGCTGAGAAATAGAAAGACTGACCAGTGAAACAGAAGAGATACACAACAAATAATAGTGAAAGATCACAGTAACTCTGTGTTGGACAAAAGTAAATTCCAACAATTCACTATTTGGGGAAAATTATTGGGAAAACTGGAAAGCAGTCTGGAAGAAAGTAGATATGGATCAACATCTTACGCCATTTGCCAAGATAAGATAAAAAAGGATGCATAACCCAGACATAAAGGGAGATATGATAAGCAAGAACATGGAATATATTATCTATCAGATTATGAATAGAAGAAGATATAAACAAGAATTAGAGAGCATTGTGAGAGGAAAAATGGATAATTAAAATACATTAAATTAATACTTTTGTATAAATAAAACAAGTGTAGCCAAGATTAGAAGGAAAGCAGAAAACCAGGGGAAATTTTTATAGATAGTTTCAAAGAAGTTGGTCTTATATCTCAAATGTATAGAGAACATTGCCAAATTTATAAGAATATGAACTATTCCTCAATTGATAAATGATCAAAAGATAATAAGACAGTTTTTGAATAAAGAAACCAAAGCTACATAGAGATAAAAAATGCTCTAAATCATAACATTAGATTATGATGATTAGAGCCAAAACCATTTGGAGATATCATCTTACATCTATCAAATTGGCTAAAATCAGAAAAAAGGAAAATGACAAATGAGAGGATGCAGAAAAACGGAGACACTAATACACTTAAAAAATCAAGAAAGACAGGCAGAAGACAGAAGAGTTGCAAGAGTTAGAAATTAGGGTTAAGTGTCTTGCCCAAGGTGATGCAGCTAAGAAGTGTCTGAGGTCAGGTAATTTGTATTCCTTTTGATCCAGCAATACCACTATTAGTTCTGTTTCCCAAGGGGAAGAGGGAGAAAAACCCCATACGTTCTAAAATAGTAATAGCAGCTCTCTTAGTGATGGTGGCAAAGAACTGGAAAGTGAGGGGATGCCCATCAACTGAGGAATGGCTAAAAAGGTTGTGCAGATGATTTTGATGGAATATTATTGCTATGTAAGAAATGATATGGGGGTTAATTAAAAAAACATGAAAACACCTACATGAAATTATGACAAGTAAATGAACAGAATCAAGAGAACAGCAAAAGAAATATTTGAAGAATAACTGTGAATGTCCATTTCCAGAGAAAGGCTTGACAACTAGAAATATGCATGACATAGTTTATATATGTACATATATAGTTAAATATATATTATTTATAATATTATATATATTCATAGTCAAATGATGCCTTCTTTAGTGCAGGGAGTGGAGAGAGGAGATACTTAGGAACTTTAATGTAACAAATATCAATTTTTTAAAAGGAATAAATTTAAAGTCTTGTGTGTTGGCTATGGGAAAGAGTTAGGGGGAGAGGAGGGAAAGAACATGATTTTTGTAATCCTGGAAAAATACTCTAAATTAATCAATTGAATAAAATTTTAAAAATAAAAAATAAAAAAGGAAGAATGAAAATCATCTTCCCAGGTATAAAATGAGAAAGACACAATCTTATAGAGAGAAGTCAACCAATAAAAGACCTGAAGATTCTTAATGAACCATAAGGTCAAAATAAGTCAGCAATATGGCGTAAGTTACTTAATGTAGACTTGGACTACGAGAAAAATCACAGAATTTTTAGAATTTCACAGGACTTCAGAAGTCTTGTCCAATCTGTATTTGAAAAGAATTCCCATTATAATTCACCTTTAGGTTATATAATCTTGGTCCGATGATCTCCAGGGAGAGAGAACCCACTACCTCCTGAGGGAATCCTTTCCACATTGGAATGGTTCTAAATGTTAGGAAGGTTGCCTTGACATCAAGCCCAAATTGGCTTCTTTGCACTCCATTACTCCCAATTCTACCTTCTGAATCAAGCAAAACAAATCTACTCCCTCCTCCATATGACAACCCTTCACATACAGGATGAGTTGGGGCATCCAGGTCTAAGGAGGTGATGATCTTGTTGCTCTAGACCTGGTCAGATCACAGCTGGAGAATTGTGTTCTAGGAAGGACATCCATAATCTGGAGTGTTTCTAGAGGAGGACAACTAAAGAGACTCTAGTTCATCTCTTGTGAAGATGGGTTAAAGGAACCTGGGGATAAAGTCCAGAGTATAGAAGGGTTAGGGGAGGAGGAGACTGAATAGTTGTCATGAAGGAAGAAGGATTAACCATAATCAGCATGGTCTCTGAGGGCAGAACTGGGAACAGTGGGTAGAAATTGTGAAAAGGTAGACTGAGGCCTGAAGTAAGGGAAAACTCCCTAATAATTTGAACAGTCCCAAAGTGGAATGATTTGTCTCTAGAGGTTGTGACCTCCTCATCACTGGAGATCTTTAAGAAAAGTCTGGATGATGACTTCTTGAGTCTACCTCTTGTGGAGAGGTTTCTTGTTCAGGGATAGGTTGGTCCAAATGGCCTCTCAGATTCCTTGTGGATTTGAGATACTGCAGTTCCAACTCTCTGCCATTCTCTGCTCTTTTTTTTTAACCCTTACCTTCCATCTTGTATTGGTTCCAAGGCAGAAGAGTGGTAAGGTAATGCCCCCTACTCTTTATTTTTAAAGTCTGCTGCCATGTTAGATTTCTTTCTCTTCTTTCAAGACTCTATCCAGTAGCCATCTCTTACAGAAGTCTTTGGTTGAATATCACCCAGGTGAAAGAGTTCTTTTCATCATCAGAATTTTTGGTCTGTCTATCTTTGTGGAATCTTACTTTATATTCTGTTTATCTGTGTTTAAATCAGAACATCCTCAGAAGACTAAGTTTCTTTCTTTTATTTTTTTAAACCCTTCCCTTCCATCTTGGAGTCAATACTGTGTATTGGCTCCAAGGCAGAAGAGTGGTAAGGGCTAGGCAATGGGGGTCAAGTGACTTGCCCAGGGTCACACAGCTGGGAAGTGTCTGAGGCCAGATTTGAACCTAGGACCTCCCGTCTCTAGGCCTGGCTCTCAATCCACTGAGCTACCCAGCTGCCCCCGAAGACTAAGTTTCTTGAAGGCAGGGACTGTATTAATTTTAATTTTGTATTCCTTAAGTAACATAGGCCTTCCACACAGTTAGGACTTAAGATGTATCTACTTACTTTGTTATTGAGTTATACAATTGGTGACTTTTAATGCTGGGAGGAATCTCCACACATAAAAATTAATCTATAATAATTTCAAATATTATATTTTATAAGATTTATTAATAATCACTAGAAGTAACAAAATAAAAAGGTAACAAAATAAACCACATGCCCATGGCTAATCTACCTGTTCAAACAGCCTGCTCCACCACAGTTGCTGATAGGAAGCAAAAAGAGCTAGCCACAGACCACCCTATTTATCCTGTGTCTCCTTCAGTATATAACAACAGGAAGTCAGTGGGCTCCTGGGAAATGTAGTTCAAAGGCACAAGATTTCCAACCACTCACACACACACACACACACACACACACACACACACACACACACACACACACACACACACACACGGCTATGGGGATCCAGATTATTCCTGAACAAGGAACCCATCAAAAGAGGTCAGAGGTCTTTAGGCTGGATGACCAGTGAGCAGGAACTTAGTGATCAGGCAAGCCTGAGTGATTCTAATAGTAATTAGCTGAGCCAAGTGCTTAGCATATAGTAGACACACTTGAGAAGTTCTGGTGGTTTTGTTGATTGTTTTACATCAGGGATTCCCAACTGGTCAATCGGAATAATCAAGTCAAGTTTAGGCTTCTTAGCTTGGCATTCAAGGTTCACCACGTTTCCAGAATTTTTTCCTTTTACTCTTCTCCATTTACTTTGCTCTAGTCAATAGTTTCTTGTCCCTAAGAGCATGTCCTGAGCTTTCTCTCATTTGCTCATACTATTTTCTATAGCTAACATTCCTTTTGCTCTGCTCTTTCCTAGTTGAACCCCTACTGATCTTTTTTGCTGGAGGTATCAAACACCTGGTCTGCAGGCCACATGCAGCCCACAATTCTCCTGATTGTTGGGCTTGGATCAGATTAAAATGTAGTTCCTATCTGATTTAAATGTGGAGCCAAATTAATTTTTAAAAGGAAATATATAAATACGTGCCTTTCCAAGTGAATATGTGGTTCCCATTTTTCTGGGTGTGATACCATGGCTTTTTAGCCCCAGCTCAAATACCACCACTTCCAGGAAGTTTTCCCTGATCCTCCTGCTCAGTAATGACCTTTCCCCTCATACTTTACATAGCATTTTCCTCAAGCTTTTTTAATGCACTTATCTTATATCATTGCCAAGAGATTACTATCACAGAACACAGAGAGGGAAACTGCATTATGCTGAAAGGTATTATAGATAATGAAACAACATCAATATTAAATATACATGCCCTGAATGGCATAGTATTAAGTGCTAAAAGAAAAGTCTTGCAGATAATAGCAAGTGCCTATTAAGGACCTACTATGTGTCAGGCACTGTGCTAGGGAATGGGGATGCAAAAATAAAGATGATCTCCTTCCTCCATTAAAAAGCCAACATTTTATAGGAGAATACACATGTAGTTACTATAGGTCTCTCTATATAATGCCACTATAGATATTTTCAAAATAAATACAAGAAGGGGCAGCTGGGTGGCTCAGTTGAGTGAGAACCAGGTCTAGAGACAGGAGGGTCCTAGGTTCAAATCTGGCCGCTGACACTTCCTAGCTATGTGACCCTGACCAAGTCATTTAACCTCCATTGCCTATCCCTTACCACTCTTTTGCCTTGGAACCAATACACAATGTTTATTCTAAGATGAAAGGTAAGGATTAAAAAAAAATAAATACAAGTCAATTTGGGGGAATAGTACAAGCATCAAGGGAGAAGGAAAGATCATAAAGGACATCATGTAGGTGATATTTGAGCTAAGTCTTTGAAGATTCTAGGAGGTAGAGATAAAGAAGGTGGACATTCCAGTCATGAGAGATAGCGAGAATACATTCCCAGAGACTGGAGATGGAATGATATATATAAGGACCTATATTGTCAGATAATAATTGTAGGTGATCTTAATATGCTTCTTTCAGATCATGATAAATCTAACAGAAAGACAGACAATGTAGAAATTATCTAACAGAAAGACAATGTAGAAATTATATATCAATCCAAACAAAAGATTAGAAACATTAGATATAAGCTTTGATAATTATTGCATAGGAATGTTAAGGCACATATTTGTTTTGCAGAATCATATTAATTTTGTAACAATTGATTAAAACCTTATAATTAATGCATAAATATTAAATACATCTTTAGAGATCACAATTCAATAAAAATAAGCACTAAGGGAAAGGTGAATAAAAGATATAATCCTAAATATAGACTAAATAATGATAAATGAGTGAAAAAATAGGAATAAAAAAATAATGACATAATGTTTAAAAGTGTGAAAGGCATCATGGAATAGTTGATAAAGAACTGTCCTTAGAGTCAGGATGACCTGTTTTCATGTTCTGCATCTGATTGATATTGACTGTGTGAAATGATTTCTACTAATACATTTTTTTAAAGACTCAGTTTCTTCCTTTGTATAATTTATTTTTGTGTGTGTGTGTGGAAAGCACATAGGCCCTCTCTAATTTTGAAGTTTTAGGTTCTCTGTTTCTAGGAGGCAGAATGGTTATTTAATCTCTCTGGGCCCATTTTCTCACTTGTAAAATGAGGAAAATGGACTAAATGACCTCTGAGATTCCTTTCAGCCCTGGATCTATGAACTTCTTTGAGCCTCAGTTTCTCCATCTGTAAAAGGAGATTTTACATAGATGGCATCTGTGATTCTTCCTGGTTTGCAGTCTCTGCCCTGATACCTTAAGTTAGTGAAAAAGCTGAGACCTCTGACACTGGTACTCAGCCTATGTTACTCTCAATTCATACATTTTTGCTGCTGATTTTACAGAAGATAGTGCCTGGTTGATCATAAGCCTGAACCGAGCGTAACAGGAACAATTTAGAAAGAGAGAAGGAATTGTTCCCCCACAGTGCATTAATAAGAATTGTGACCACCTGGTTTCATGAAGGACCTGAGCTGAGGGAGAAGCCAAAGTTTCTGGCACAGCAAAAACAATAGCCATTGAAATCCCCAGCCTTATCTCTGGCCGCCATACAGCTCAACGAAAATGGCACCAACCCATGAAGTGGGAGGGCTGAGGGCATTTCCATCATTTCTCCTCAGTTCCAGCTTCTCCTAACAATGAAAAGCCCTCGTCTTATAGGTAAGCAGGTCTACCCAAGGGCCTTAATTGTACCTTTAGGGGTTCCCAGAAGCGGATTGGAGGAGGAATGCTATTTTACCTTGATTTGGCTCTGGTTCAACTGCAGGAAGTCAGAAATGGGGTGATGCTGGAGATTTAGCACTCTTCATTGGGGAGTGGTCAGGGGAGGGAGCTGGAAGTATTAATATACTAATGAAGCACACAGACTTTTGAAGGTGTTCTCTTGCTTTCTGTATCTACTTAATTTTTTCTTTTTGAAACCCTGACCTTCCATCTTAGAATCAATACTGTGTATTAGTTCTAACACAGAAGAGAGGTAAGGGTTAGGCAATGGGGGTTAAGTGACTTGCCCAGGGTCACACAACTAGGAAATGTCTAAGGCTAGATTTGAACCTAGGACCTCCTATACCTAGGTCTGGCTCTTAATCCACTGAGTCACCCAGCAGCCTCCTTTTTTTTTTTTAAGCCACCACTTTTCTACTTAGAATCCATATCTAAAGTAGAAGAGAAGTAAGGGATAGATGATGGGGGTTAAGTGACTTGCCCAGGGTCACACATCTAAGAAGTATCTGAAGGCAGATTTGAACTCAGGTCTCCCCCAACTCCAGGACTGACACTCAATCCACTGTGTTACCTAGCTGCCTATCTATAGATATATCTATCTATACCTACTTTAAATGTAAGATAAAATGGGATGAGATTTAGTTGATCAAAGATTAGCTACTTCCTATACACAGGTATTATGTAGTAATATGTTTGTCTTTTGTTTTGAGGAGAACCACTGGCATCGTTGGTATTTTTTTTTTTGGCAATGGGGGTCAAGTGACTTGCCCAGGATCACACAGCTAGGAAGTGTCTGTGGCTAGATTTGAACCCAGGACCTCTCATCTCTGGGCCTGGCTCTCAATCCACTGAGCCACCTAGCTGCTCCCTGGGTGATATCTTGACTTGTATATGAATTGGATTTAAGGGAGACAGAATTGTCCAAAGTTATTAACCCCACTTTCCTTCCAGAATCATCCATGTCTAGGGCAAGGCAAAAGTCAGGATGACTGGTGATGGCCAAGGAATGCAGTAGATGACCTTGGTATCTTCCATGTCTGACCAGGCTCTAACTACTCCCCAGTGCCTTTTGGGCATCTGTTCCATTGGGGGAAGTCTTCACTTCATGTGCTTTGGGTAGACTTCCCCCTAGATTGCCAGTAGGTTTGAGGCCTGCCAGTCACCCTCTACCTGCTCTCAGAGAAACTGAGCCCCCGAGAACCCATGACCACACAGCTAATAAGCATCTGAGACAAGATTCTGTGAGGGAACTAATACACAAAATGATGCGCTTCTCTCAAAATGCAGAAATCAACAGAAGGTTCTATTTCTTAAGAAGCATCTGATTTCCCAAAGCCATGCCACTCTAGGCTAGCCCAGGTTTCCCTGAATAGACATCCTACTCGCCCTATGAGGAATAAAATGTGTGAGTGGGGCTGGAACTGCTTAGAACGTTGCACACCAAGAACGTGAGCCCACAGTCACCAGCCAATAGTGACCTGGGAGAGGTGGGGTGAGGGGAATTGTGTTAGGGACCATATAAGCCATTGGGCACCTGCTGCCCAGGTGCACTTGCCATACCTGGCTGTGTGCCCTTTCTCAGGAGAAAGATGTGAACTTTCCTCTGCTTACCTCAGTGGTCTCTAGTTGTTTCAAGCTGTGCTGTACCATACAACTCAAAATTGGGTCTCCTGGCTCACTCTAACCTTACTTCTAGCCCATATCTATCTAACTCCAAGTTGATCAGTTGTGTCTGACTTCCTGACCCCATTTGATGCTGGTGTGGTGTGCCATTTCCTTCTCCAGCTCATTTGAAAGATGATAAAATGGAGGCAAACAGGGTGAAGTGACTTGTCCAGGGTCACACAGCTAATATGTATTTGAGACCAGATTTGAACTCACAAAGATGAGTTTTCCTGACTCCAGGCCCAGCACTCTATCTACTGTGCCACTTAGCTACCAACCCCAAATTGGGCACACTTGTTATGGCACCATTCCTTCTGACTCATTTGTCATGTGTCATATATCTTGTCTTCAAGAGATGACTTGATTTTTTCTTGGAGGTAGGAGCAGAGAAGCTGGTCTCTACTGGACTCTGTTCAATGCTGTAAATGCTTATACTCACATAGCTTTCTTACTTCTCAACCTAAAGAAACAATCCGATTTTAGAATGCCAAGTCACTTTCCTTGGCCTCCTAGGATCATAGCATGAGTGGGACAGCCAGCAAATATTTTATTAAGCTCTTGGCTATTTAGCCAGGTACTTCCATAAGTGCTCAGGGTACAAAGAAAGACCAAAACGGTCCCAGCCCTCTGGGAGCTCCCCTCGTAATGGATCATATACTTAGATCTGGAAGATGTTTTCGAGTTCATCTTATCAAGCCCTTCATTTTACAGATGAAGACAATAAGGCCCAGAAAGATTAAAGAACCTGACCTGGGTCCCCCAGGCAGGAAGTGCCAGAGCTGGAATTCTGCTCCCATGAGTCTCAGAGCTGCCCTCCTCTCATTTCCCTGAGCTGCCTCCTGCTTTCTGTTCCCCTCTGTTAAGAACCCAAAGTTCTTTGGGGTCTCTCTGCAGAGGAGAAAAAGAACTTACAGCGAGCT